>NW_027283027.1:0-22500 GCF_046629955.1 Centroberyx affinis | reverse complement strand
GACAGAAATCGCAACACATTTGTAAATAACACACAGCAAAGCCACCGCACTACAGAGAGCCTACCAAGAACAAACTTTACAAAGCACTGTGCATAAAGGCTAATAGCAAAGCTAAACGTAGCTATAGAGAAGTGTCCAGATCTTTCTCCCACTGACGGTTACATGTCCCACAATGATAAGTGAAGAGGTAGGTAGCAAGTTCACTAGTTTACTCCCTGAAAATCATCAGGAATGGGAGGGGGTGAGGGCCGCTTTTTAACAGCAAGGGAGGAGCCAAGCTAGTTAATTAAATCTAGCAATTAAATCTCCACATAGCACACAGTTTCAGGGTTGGTTATAAGGTCTGATATCGCTTATTGCAGGTTTAAGGTTGAGGTCAGGTGTAATGGAATGGAATGAATGTGGTCCTCACAGGTATATCAATATGTGTGTATGTGTGAGTGAGAGAGAGAGAGAGAGAGAGAGAGAGAGAGAGAGAGAGAGAGAGAGAGAGAGAGAGAGAGAGAGAGAAAAGATGAACTGTTGAACTGCTGTTGCTCTAAGATACCACGGCCCTATTCTGCACGATGAAATAGTAATCGTAAAAAACGTAAAATGTGCAGTCACACACATACCCACATGCCAGAGCGCACACATAAAAACACTTCTTCACACACACACTGGCACACATCAGTGCAGCGTTGTCAGTCATCCTTGTCTTTTGTGGTGGCTAGAAAACAACAGTTTCACTTCTCCGCCCCCGTCTCCAAAGCAACACTCGGAGGACAGAGGCGATGGATGACAGCGACTCTCTGTCTCTCGCTCTCTCACCCCGTTTTTCTGACACCTCATCACCACAAGTTGCGCTCTCACTGTCTCTACAAAGTTTCTCTCTATCTATCTATCTTTTTTTTTGGCTCTCACGTTCCCTGTCTCTCTGCCATCTCTCTGTCTCAGTAAACCCCTCCTCCTCCTCTCTTTTTCTTGTTCCTCTGTCATGAGGTTGAATTGTTATTTTGTCAGAACAGATATGAGTTATAAGTACAAGGTTCAGAACAACATTAATTATTCAAACTCAGTTAAAAAGAATGGAAATCAATTGAAGTCCTAATGAATTAGAAGTGAGGCTGGTTTAAATTTTTATTTTTTGTAATTTTGGTTGGCAAGTTAGAGTGAATAATTGCATTTGTGGCTAATTTGATTAGGCAGTAAAGTGGCCCTTATTTCCACAGATTAGACAGGTAAAATGTGAAAAAGCATAGCGCTATAAGCAAGCCTTCAGGGAATAGCTTTAACAAATGCTCTCTCTGTCGCTCTCTCTCTTCTCTTTAGAGAATAAATTCCACATACTGTACACTTCTCAACGCTCTTTTCCTCCCTCTCAGTTTCTCTCCTTCTCTTTCTCCCTAGAGACCAACAATAACGTGTAATTTGCCATGCTGTCCCCCTCCCTTTCCCTCCTAGAAATGTTTTTTCCCCTGCTTGTGGTCTTCACATTTTTCTGTTGCAATGAAAACTAATGTTTCCCCACAGACAATATACCTTTAGGCAACTTATTGCTGAAATCCTGGCAAAAAAAACATCATGAAGTGCACACACACACACACACAGTCACACACATGCAACTGCACATGGTTAGTCACATTTACACACGACACACACACACACACACACACACACACACACACACACACAGGTCCTGTCTCCTGTGGCCATGGCTCTAAGCGGCAAAACAAATAAGATGTCAGAGCTGACACTAGTTTCACAGCAGTGTAACTGATGGTGGTGTGTGTGTGTAGGCATGTGTGTGTGTGTGTGTATGTGTTTGTGTGTGAGTGTGTGTGTAACCACTGCAGCAGGTGACGGGGAAAAATGTGTAAGACCTGGTTAGTTTAACAAAACCACACAACAGCAACACACACACACACACACACAACTACGCCCACACACCCTGTCCCTATAGTTTGGTGACCAGTTTCATGACTGAATGAATGAATGAATGAATGAATGAATGAAGAACAAAAAAACAGACAGAAAGACATAATACAGCTGTTGTGGATATAAATAGTCACATATCAGCTTATAAAAGAGATACTATATTCAATGTAAATATAACCAAAGTCAGTAGTGTAGCAATTTTACTGCCAATTGGAAATATGTTAAAACAATCACAACAGCAAAAAAAAGTTGCTCAGTTTGTTCAGACTTTAGTATGTCTTTCTCCAGATAAAATAAAATATGATGCTATCGATTTAGCTATTCTAAGTTAGAACTGCATTCTCTTGCACCATCTGGTTGTATTGATGACACATATAATGCATTTATCCCCCCTTCTATCTTTCTTTCTCTCTCTCCCTCCTCTCAATCTCACTTTATTTTGTTCGATTTGTCCTTTCATCTAGCCTTCCCTCTGTTACGATGGTCAGTGTGCAGTGGATCCCGCTACAGAACAGCCAGGCAGAACATTAAACCTTCATCATATCCTGCTAATGCCCTATATGTGTGTACCATGATTGATGCAGACATAATAAGGTACGGCAACATGTTATCATGCGGTTGTGACACCATCTTGACCACTTTAGGCTTACATCTTTCTGTCTCTGCCTCTCTCTATCTGTCTCTTTTCCTCTCCTGTCCACTCTCTGCGTGTCTCGGGGTGTACCTCTTTCCAGATATAACAAGCTACAGCACTATGTTCTCACACTGTTTTGACCACTGTAACTGCATAAGCCACTCCACTTTTCTTTCTAACCTCCTCTTTTATTGTCTAGTCCATACTCAGCGGACAACAGCAGACTGGCTGAACACTAACAAGGTGTCTAACAAGGTGTGCAGCACTCTGCTCTCCCACTGTTTTATGTCTTTTGACTGACTTGTCTGCTTGTCTTCCTCCTTCTCTCTCTTTCTCTGTCTCTCTCTCTGTCTCTCCCCTTCCATTTATATCTCTTTCCACAGCATTCATCTGTCTTTTCTTAATATCTCACCAGTATCTCAGTGTGCAGTGGGACAGATCCTGCTGTAACAGGTTTCTAGATCCAATTGTCACCAATGGCTACGGAACACAAACTCCTTGTCTTGTCTGATAAGTAACGAGGAACTCCTGTCCTGGGCTCAGAAACACAGGGTTATTCTCTGGGTGGGGTGTTTTGAGTTTGGTAGGTGGGTATATCCTTTGTTAACATAAATTATCACATGGAAACCCTGGAAATATCAAAATTCACTCTAAAACTGAGGGACTATTGAGGGAAAACAGGTGTTTACATTTGTTGTCATGCCTTTTGTTGAATATTAAAAAAACAAAAACAAAAAAAAAACAATCAAACAATGGATAACACTCTAGGCGTTATCTCTGTTTTGACAACTGCTGATCAAAGGTTGTATCATTCCCCATGTCTTATCTGTCTTGAGCAGGTAGAATTGTATTTAAAAAGTGATTTCTCTGTTAAAAGGATGTGTTGACCTTTTGAAATCTATTTGTAGTCTTTTATTTTTCTTTGTCAGGCACAAGTTTCTACATTTATCCTTCAGATACCCACAAAACATGTTGTTACCATTGTTAGAATACCTCATTGAAACTAATGTAACTGTGAACACAGTAACATCCATCAAGAAGCAATTAGATCTATTGTTTATTCCAGCTGCACTCTGCTCAAAGCGTGACCTTTGCAACTTATTCATTGGGAAATAAATTGAATTCACTCAGTGGCAGTATGCCCAGTCTGTTTATCCGAGGCAGTTAACAACAGCGAGAAACACAACTCTAAAATGGTTGTGCTTCTATTACAATTAAACAAACCTCGTCATTACTGACTCTGGTCTGTTGGCTGCAGCTTCGCTGACTCTCCGGTGGAAAAATCTGGGTAGAACAAGGTGAGCAAAGCTGTTTAGACAGGTGTGAACTATTTGCATGGGAGGTATAAAGGCACGATGCATTATCAGTTAACATCACGACTGTCAGCACGGCAAAATGCATCATATGTGCAGCACATAAAATGGCTGCAGCCTAGGAACATTATAATGAACATTATAATGTATTCAATTTAAGGTTTCTGTTGCTCTCCAACTGTTAGTGGTTTATTTCTCTCTCTGTCTGTCTCTGTCTATCTGTCTCTGTCACTCTCTCTTCTCCTTGGTCTCAAACTGAGTGTGACATTTACTGTAGTCAAACAGCAGGAGATCATGTGTTCATGCAACTTAACCAGCATGATCAAACATTTAAGAGAGAGAGAGAGAGAGAGAGAGAGAGAGAGAGAGAGAGAGAGAGAGAGAGAGAGAGAGAGAGAGAGAGAGAGAGAGAGAGAGAGAGAGAGAGAGAGAGAGAGAGAGAGAGAGAGAGAGAGAGAGAGCACTATACATTACTGACATGTATAAAGCAAACATGCTGGGTGATATGAAACAGAGCTTTAGCTGGTGGCTGTAGCTCAATCAGTAGGAGAGAAGAAGGGTAATTAAAGTTGAAGGCCAAATCTGTTGCCCTATGACTAAAATCATAACATAGACACGAGACACATTTTCATTTTCCAATTGGTTGACCGGCCTCTTAGTACAAAGACAAACAGTAGGGAGAGATGAACTTTGGTTTGTAATATATTTTGAAGCTGTAAAAATGTCATGTTTGCAATTACGTTTGCAAGTTTGATTCATATTGTGAGTAAATATAGGTTAAGAAAGTTGTTAAGAGCTTCTTTCCCATCAAGAATTTAAACTCTTGAGGACAATGTTCATGTGCATGTACATGTGTAGCACACAAAATGTATGAAATAAATTAAATCTGTAATGGTCTTTTAACAGATTCAGTAGGTTTTTATGTGCAACTGTATGCTGGCTGATGTCTCACATTTTACTTAACAGCTGCTGCCGTCTTAGTTAAAGGTCAATTTCTGATTTTTCCTTTGGCCTGAGAATACTTTAGAGTCAGGTGAAGCTGGAATGTTAGGTTTAAACATTAGCAAAATTTTGCCACTACTAATGCATCATACTAATGCACATCTAAAATCAGTCTAATAAACAACAATAAGCTTTTGGTTGAAAGGGGGCGACTCCCATTCATTTAGCATGAAATTGGCTGATGTTTGTGTGGTTAGACAGCCAGAGAACTGAAACATGCATTCCAGTTTAAAAAGTATGTGTGTATTCCATTCATTGAAGATTAGTAGCATAAATCATCCTCGGTATACTGTATGTACTTCATTCAGTAAGAACTGAGTCATGATGCTATCAAACTCAGTATTAGGCCAAGTCTATATAAAACTTTCAAATAAAATCCAAACTCATGAAAAATATTATGAAATGCCAAATGGGAAGGAGTAAAGTTATTAAATTAACTAATGGGTCATGGCAACCAAAGAGCTTGCATCCTCAGAATTTAGAAAGATTATCTGAATGAATTTATAAATTTGAATAAGGCTGGTATTCAGAATGAAAGACAGCAAAAGTGAACGAATGAAAGACAACAAAACTTCAATCTACAATCTCCTGATTCATGGGAAAACAAAACATTTATCAGAAACATGCGCTCGCTGCTTCATTGCATCAAATTATATTGTATGTGATTCCATGGTTATTTGAAGTTTTGTATTTGTATTTTGTGTGTGCCTCTGTCCCTGTGTTTCTCTTTCTGTCTCCCTCTCTCTCTGAGTCCGATGGAGATGTTTCTAAAAAGCAGCTATGGTCACTTCACACCTTGCCGAGCTTTGTGTGTGTGTGTGTGTGTGTGTGTGTGTGTGTGTGTCTGTGTCTGTTTGTGTGTGTGTGTGTTGGGCCTCAGTTCTGTATGGCACTGATAAGTCAGAGCTCAGTATCTCTCTTTCTCTGTTTCTTTATTTCTCCCTCGCTCTCTCTCTCTTTCTGTCTGTACTGAGAGTATTACAGTGTGACCAGTCTAAATTGTTCAAAAAAGAGGTTGGATGATGGAGAGAATCAAGTGAGGAAAGAAGTGGAAAACAGAAGTTGATCAACAGATCCAAGAAACCCAAAACTCGACACTTGTGTCCTTGTGGAGGATGTGCTTCCCAAGTTGTCGTGGAGAGGTCAAACTTCATGAAAACACAAGAACAGCAAATGCACCTTTACAGTTTGATATAGACTGTGTGCTTGATGTTGCTTGATCAGTTAAGATGCATAGCTGTTCATTTCCCCAGCTGTTTCAACTGGCTTTGTACTATAGTTAAATCTTGGGGTTTCCCATTCGTTCTCGTCACCATCCGATGCATCATTGGTTGGCCGATAAACTTCTGGGATCTTTATCCATCCTCCATCTTATCAGCATCATATTTTCTTTGGTAACACATTTTGGCCTTTAGATATTTTGTCAAACACATCAATGGGAACCCACTAGAACACTTATTGAGAAAGACCTAATATCTTAACTGCAGGGGTGACACAATTTGACCTGTCAACACTAGGTAGGGGAAGGAGGGAGGGGTGGATGGATGGCTGATAGATGGATGGATAGATGGCTGAATGGAGTGGGAGAGTTGAAAGGAGGTATATCAGGAGAGAGGTATGTGGACGGGATGTAGTTGAACTAGTAAGAGCCAGACCTCTTCACAGTGGCACAACTGAGCAATAAGAAAGTGATGGAGAAATAGAGGGCAAGAAAAGCAGGGTGGGAGGTATGAAGAGATACTAACTGTGAGATCTCTCGAGATGGAGAGAAAAAGGGAAAGGAAGGAAAGCAGCTGTGACAGAAAGAGAGAGCGGAGAAGGAGAGAGAGAAAGAGAGAGCGAGAGAGAGATGAATTTAATTGAACTGCTGAGAGCCGGTCTCTTTTCACAGTGGCACATCTCTGTAGTGGGAAAGGCATTGTGAGCGGGACAGAGGGAGGAAAAGAGAGAGGATAGATGGAGAGATAGAGGCGCAGGGTCAGGAGGGATGGGTGTCCTAAAGTTCGGGTCCACTTCGCAGCAGCACAACAGAGCCATTAGACTGGGATAATGGATTAGAGTCGTAAAGAGAGGGAAGGAGGGAGGGAGGAAAGGAGAGGGAGAGAGAGTAGGGAAACGATGATAGAGAGATAAGACCGGATTCCCAGCAGGATGGCACAGCAGAAAGAGAGATAATGACGGGGACACAGAGAGAGAGAGAGAGGGTGGGGTGGGGGGTTGAATGTGAACCCAATTCACATTGAGAAAACTCAGCAGTGAGTAAGCGATGGAGAGAGCTGAGGGACGGAGGGATGAATTGCAGGAGGAGGGAGGGATGGTTCTCAGTCTCCAACATAGCTGAGAGACAGAGAGAGAGAGAGAGAGAGAGAGAGAGAGAGAGAGAGAGAGAGAGAGAGAGAGTGAGTGAGTGAGTGAGTGAGAGAGAGAGAGAGAGAGAGAGAGAGTTTGAAGGAGCAGAAGTAAAGATGAAAGCGCTGATTATGGCCTATGGCCCTGACTGTGTGTGTGTGTGTGTGTGTGTGTGTGTGTGTGTGTGTGTGTGTGTGTGTGTGTGTGTGCTGAACTACAGGTTCTAAGCTTCATTTTGATGTATAGGTTGTGGAGGTTTGAAAGAAATCCAGCTGCCACACCAGGCTTTTGTCTCGCTAGCTCCCGCACCTGACTCGGTGGGGGCGACTACAGAATAGCGATCACTTTTCAATAATGTGTAGTAAATGAAACGACTAGTTAGTGAAATCAAAGTCCTATGTTGCAAACAGAATGGGCATTTTTATCTTGTGGCCATCCACAATGATATGAATCGATGTGAAGAAACATAATGGCTGACGCACAGACATGTCAATCATGGCTTTTTTTTTTTCTCGAATAATAACGAGCAACTTCGGGTAGAAGAAATATCTGTTTCCATCGCAATATTTGTGCTTTCCCGAATAACGTATTCGGATTCGGGTACATCCCTATGAGGAAACAACACATGCGCGCACACACACACACACACCAGTCTTTTTCTCCACAAGCCTCCTTCGTCTCCTACTGACTAAGACATTAATTAGGAGAGAATGGGAGAAAGCAAGTGAGAGAGAGTTGGGGAAGACAAATATTCAACATGACACTAGAGTTTTGCTTTTGACTGTTCTACTTCAGCTCCTACACTGCAGGCTAAACATAGGAGTCAGGACAGGACAGGACAGAGAAGAGGTGGAGAGATGGACAGAGGGATGGGGGGAGACAGGGAGGTATGGAAACTCTAAAACCCAAATCTCTTCACAGTAACATCCCAGTGGAGAGGAAAGAGATTGGGATGGAGGAACAGGGCACCAGGTGTCCTCGCTCTCACTCCGTCTCTCTCTGTTCAATTCTCTCTCTCTTCAACTAGTCTGCCTTGCATAAGAGTGCTTGCCTCCCTCCCACACAGGTAATTTTTTCAGCAGAGATGTTTCCTTTGACTTTGCATGTTTGCACAATTCAATTACAACACAGTTCACAGTCCATTTGACAGCGGCGGCCGCTTCGGCTTTCCTCCCGCTGAAAGAGTGCCGCTTCGCACCGAAAAAATGAAAAATGACACTGAAAAGAGTATCGCAGTAGGCACAGTTAGTTTGAAAATGTAATCTGTTGCAGATGCTCCCCGCCTGTGGAACACACTGCCCGACCATCACCTGAGGGCACCTCAGACCTGGGGCACTTTGTTAAAACTGGCCTACAAACCTCTCTCTACACTAGCAAAGCATTTTTATTTGAACTGCTGAATTATCTTTCCACTGCTTTTACTGCTATTTTTTGGCTTTTTTCTTCCTGGTATTTTTTGGGAGTTTTTTTTGCTTATAATTAAGTTTGTCTTGTAGCACTTGCAGCACTAGATTTGCTTTTGATGAAATGCATTATCAATTGATTGCATTATTACCACCTGCTACATTTTTTAATAGAATTCACCAGATGATTCAAACACAATAACATAATCTGATCTGCTATCCCAATCAAGGTGTGAAGAATTCCTGAAATTCTTCATTAGTAAGGTAAAATATATTAGATTGTCACCCCCCCCCCCACACACACACACACCCACGCACGCAAAGGAATTTGTCTATTCCCTCTGTAAATGCTGCATCGTTCAAACCCATCACTTTCACACTGCTTGAAGAAATTATCTCCCATGTGAATCCTATCTTGTTCTCTTAATATAATTCCTACAAGGCTCATCAAAGAGATCCCTGTTTCCCTGTTATAGGCCCCAGTATCCTGTCTATTATCAACAGCAATTTAGCCTCTGGCCTTGTTCCATCTTGTTTTAAAGACACCATTGTTCAGCTTCTCCTAAAGAAACCTAATTTAGAACCGAATGTTCCCAATCATTTTAGACCCATTTCAAAACTGTCTTAGTACTAAAGAAGTACAGGAGAAGGCAATTTACTTACAACTGGTATCATTCCTTGATCGGTACATACGGTTTAGGGCACTCCATGGCACAGAATCCATTCTCTTGAGGGTCTCTAATGACCAATTTCAAATTACAGGTACTGGACACTGGACACAGTGTGGCTTTTGATACAGATGACCATTACATCCAGTTTCACTAGCATTGCCCTTGATTTGTTCCGTTCTTATATTTCAGAAATAACTTTTTCTGTATCTATAAGAAATTCATCCTCTTCCATGGCACCCGTACCCTGTGGCGTGCCCCAGGGTTCTATACTTGGTCCCATTCTCTTTGCTATTTATATGCTCACTCTTGGTCAAATGATTTGCCAATACAATATTTCCTTTCATTGCTACATGGACGACACTGTTATATGTATATTAAAATCTAACAATCAGAAACTTAGCGACTGTAATATTGATGTAAAAGTATCAGTATCAGGGACGCCTCTTTTTCTCTTCTTCAGCTCATCAAAAGTACCGCTGCTAGGCTTCTGACAGGCTCCAATAGGAGAACCCACATCACTCCAGTTTAAGTTTCACTACAGTGGCTCCCTGAAAGGGTCAGAATTGTGTTTAAAATGTTGTTTGCTGTTTGTTTTCAAAGCCTTACATGGTCTAGCCCCAGACTAAATCTCTGAGCTCCTGTGCTCCCGCGACTCTTCCAAATTCCTTAGGTCACCTGACCGGGGGATTTGTTAGTGCCGAGATAAGTTCGGAAAGGTGACCATGCTTTTGCAGTAGTGGCTCCCAAACAGTGTAATTCTTTCCCCCTCTACAATAGGTCAGTCGAGTCCTTATCCATTTTTAAGAATATGCTTAAGACTTTATTTAAGAATTAGTTTTTGTTTTGTTGTTACCCTTTTTGTTAATTTTCTTTCTTTCACTTTATGTTTGTTCATAATACTGCCTCTGTACAGCAATTCCTTGCAACTGTGTTGTTGTAAAGCACTGACTTTAATTCATTTATGGATTATACTCTGCCTCCAATATCATATGTTGCAGTGCAGTGTAATCCACTTTACAGACTTATCATCTTCAGCAATGAATAGCACTATCATTCCCCACCTTGTATAATGACATATGTGTCCTCTCACAAAGGCCTTTTTCCTTTCAAGCATGCACCTGATCCTGCCGGTTTATAAGCATCTACAACACTGACTGAAGCAGGCACTTCCTCACCAGGATGTCTGCCCAGCTCCTTGTTAAAGCTTTAGTCATCTTCTGTCTGGGCTACTGCAACTCCCTCCTGACCAGACTCCCTGCAACTCATCCAAAATGCTGCAGGCCGTCTTGTTTTCAACCCTCCAAAATTCTCCCATGTCGCCCCCCCGCCTGCACTCCCTCCACTGACTGCCTGTGCAGGCTCATATCGAATCCAAAATCCCGATGCTGGTGTACAAGACTGCAAAGGGGTCCACATCCCCATACCACCAGGCCCTGGTCCATCCAGGAAATACCAGCTCATTCCCTGCACTCTGCTGACTGCTTAGCTGTCCTGATAATGTAACCTGGTGATTGCTCCTCCTAGCCTCGACTCTTCTCCCTCCTGGCTCCGAAAATGTTAGAATGACCTTCCCACCACAGCGAGGGCAGAAGAGCAACACTGTCTTGGACGCTGAAGATTAATCTCTTCAAGAAATACTTCATGTCCTCTTGTCCCCCTTGAATCATATCCCTCTCTCTCATGTCTTCCCTCTCCAGCATTACTTGCACATCTGTCTCCAGCTCTTATTTGTTACCTGACCCTTCTCTATCATGCATCATCTTCCTAAGGTCACAGGAATATATTGTTAAATCTATTGCCAGGACACCGAGACTCTGACTCTTGCACCCTTTAATGATGGTTGATTGTAATGTTAGTGTTGTATGAATTTAGGTGTATTCTACTGTTGCACTCATTGTATGTTGCTCTGGATAAGAGCATCAACTAAAAGACTCTTCAAAGTTTGGAAGTAAACAATCACAGCCTTTAATCAGGACTAATGGTGATTCACAATTACTGGGCAAAGGATATTTTGGATATATGTGGAAGAATTTCCTTTTTTGTTTTCTTTTTTTAATATTCGTTTTGCACATCTCTAGACTATTTCTGTGAGCAATTCTTTAATATTTTTTCTTTCAAAGTTGCTTCAACCTGAAGTGCTGTTTTGTTCAAAGAGTACTCTGTTGCAGTTGATTTGTCCTTTAAAAAATGAGTAAAAACACCAAATCCAAAGATTTCTACTAGTATATTTTGGCACTGCAGCTGCAGATGCAGCGCCCCCCCCCCCCCCCCCCCCCGCTTCTCTCTCTTGCTGTCTCTCTCTCTCCTTGAGACCAATTAGACAGAGTTTATGGAGTATAGACATTATTTTTTTCCATTGCAGCCTCCAGTAGCCTCCAGTTGGCCTCAGCACATAGCGCGCGCATGCAGACACACACACACACACACACACACACCAGAGGCCAGACTGAGAGAGTTATGGTGAGGGTGAAGTTGTAAATAGACAGCCAATGTGTTGGTGCCTTGTTGTGTCCCTGATGAGCGGGGGTGTGGGGGGGATAAGGAGGATGAAAAAGAGAAGGGACAGACAGGAGAGAATGGGGAGGAAGTAAGATAAATGGGAAGAAATGAAAGGGAAGCAGATGGCAAAAAAATTAGGAAGGGAGAGAAGAGAAGGAGAAAGGAAGAGAAAAATGAGGGAGGGAGGAAGGGACAAATTAGGGAGTGAGAGAGGGGAGAGAAATCAGTGTAATTCCTCCTTTGCATCTCTATCTTATAAACTCTCTCTGTGTTTCTCTCTATCTCTCTGTCTCTCTCTTTCTCTCTCTCTCTCCTCTCTCTCTCAGCTAAAGTGATACAAGCTAAAAGCAAAATTCTGGTGTCATGTTTGACTATTCATCCATATCACTCATCTCCAGCTCCCTCCTGCTGTGGGTGCGCATGTGTGTGGTTGCCTCTGAATCAATTCTCCCTAAGGGTAATATTTCAGGGTGAAGCAGAAAGGTTTGGGGCGTTATGCCTCTAGAGGTGCTGTGAGAATGGCAGACACTATGAATTTAAGAGTTCTGTGTGTGTGTGTGTGTGCATATCTACCACTGACTTTCTAAACCTTTATTTGATCCTTTTTTTTGGAATAAGTTCATGATTTGTCAGTCAAGATATAGTTTCAATTGAAGAGTTTCATTCCAAAATGAGTTATTCACAGTGTTGGGCAAGTTACTGAAAATTAGTAATTAGTTACAGTTACTAGTTACTTCTCTCAAAAAGTAATTTAATTACTTTACCAATTACTGCATAATAAAAGTAATTAGTTACTAGGGAAAGTAACTTTTGCGTTACTTTTAAATGTCTGCTTCAATTCTCTTATTACACATAGCTATATTATTTTAGTGTGGGACAAGACAACTGTCAAATTTTATCTATCATTGTACCCATTATCACTATGATGATATCACTTTCCAAGGAAAGTAGCTATTGGCTGCCAGATGATGTCATACGATAATTTGCATATCAATATATAGCCTAATGCTGCACTTGTTATGCACGCCGCGGAGTAGCCCGTTTTAATATAAGTGCCGACTCCGCCCACTCGGGCCAGTTTCGGCGTACGCCGGTAAAAATTACAAGTGGACCCTATCCTACGGCCCCTGCTGTGGGAAGCGCTGTGATCATCAGACTTTCTGGATTAGACAAGCAAGTAGAGAAAACCGGCATCAGCCGTACCAATTTATTGGCAAATGCTTTGGGATTCAACACATTAACATTGCTTCCCATGGTCAGAAAAAGACGGCAGATTTGTCACTAGTCGCTTTTGTGAAATAAAGTCTCCAGGGAGGTTGGTTGTCTTTTGATTCACTTGCGCCACGCAAAGTCGGATGATCATAAACCGGATGATCCAGTAACGAGTAACGAGCCCATTTAAATTTCAGTAATTGTAATTGCGTTATTAATTTGAAAAAGTAATTTGTTACATTACTAGTTACTGCCAAAAGTAGTGTAATTACAGTAACACGCTACTTTGTAACGCGTTATTCCCAACACTGGTTATCCACCATTTGAAAAAGTTGATACGGAGCCTACTCTTACAAAATGATTGCTAGTATGAAAGTAAAGCACACTGCCGGTGACTATTAAAGCCAGTGAAGGTCAGCCCCACTTAGCCCTGTGGTAGTAGTCTGTTCCCATGCTCAGTTAATTATGTGAGAAATGTTTTCTGGCTAGCAAATCAGAAAGTAATTATCTGTGGCCGAGGCACTGCTCTTCTCACACGTACAGTAAGTACCTGATGTCACACACACACACATTTCCATATACACACACAACACAGAATGATATATACGCATACATACACACACAAAGGACGACCCGCTCTTGAAGTATTACATTTCCTTTTTCACTCATTCTCTGTCTCTTTCTCTCTCTCTCTCTCTCTCTCTCTCTTTCTCTCGCTCTCTCTAATGATGCCATGACTAAAATGTTAATTACAGCTAAAAAGAGAAACGATTGCGAATATCAAACAGCAATTAGCATGTATCATCATCATCATTACCACCATTAGCTGCAGCACAAGATGGAGGATTATTTACCGAACGGTGGAATGCTCATCAGTTGCTTATTCAAGGCCTGAAATATTTCACAAGCAACTTTAAAAAATCATTCCTCCCAAAATTTGCATAATTAATGTAGCTTAAAAAATTAACTATTGCGAGTCCCGGAGCATGAGAGCAAGTGCAAACAGCACTCAGAAGAAAACAGCACTTATAGTCGCTCATTTATTTTACCTCAAACCACACATGCATAAACAGGAATGTGCAAACGAGTGCGTGAGAGCATAATCAATCACGTTCTATCTCTTTCATACACACACACACACACACACACACACACACACACACATCACATATCACATACATTCTTGCAAAAACACATATGCACATACAGCATACCCACACACATTTCCCCACACACATACTCACACACATTTTCCCATCCGTTGTGATGATTCTAGTCGATCCTTTTTTCTTTTTTTTTCGTGTTTCCTCTGCCCTTTCCTCTGCCTGTCATGGTTCTATTCCTGCACTGATTAAACTTTAATCCTTCCCAAGGTGTCAATTGTCTGATCTCCATACCTGAGCACAGCCCAATGGATTCTGAAAAGTCTTGGGTAGGTATCCAGGATGAGGTCATTATCCTCCACTCTCTCCATGTGGAACAAAATCTCTCCTCCTTTTTGTCCTCACTTGAGTATTGTGCTCAAACACGAAAGGTCAATCCACACTCGTCTGAGACCCAGAAGACAATCACCATTGAATTTTTAGACATCAGGTTGCATTTGCAATTTTATCCTTTATTCTATCCTTCCTCCATCTTTTACATTTTTGAAAGGATCCAAACTGTATGATGTTATACAGACTTGTGAAACGAGTGAACTGATGGGTGGTACACATCCATCCATCCATCCATCCATCATTATACATTCCTCCTTCACATTACCCCTCCCTCTTCCCGCTCCCTCCATCCCTGTTTCCCACCTCTGACTTACCTTGCTGTACGAAGGACCCGTACACGAACCACATGGAGTTGTACAGCGTTGTCGAGGAGACGGACCCCATGGGCAGCCGGGGCGGGTTGAGCCAGTTGAGCAGGTACACCAGGATGCCGACCAGGAGCACGGTGCCCGCGATGCATGCCCACAGCGACAGGTCGAAGGGCGCCAGGCAGGCGAACATGTCCACGGTGCGCTCGGCCTTGCGCAGCAGAACGCCCACAGAATAATCCATGTAGCGCGTGGTGAAGTCCACAGCGCTCTCCCGCTCAGGCGTGATGGTCAGGGCGGAAAGACCTACGTCAGCTCGCTGCAGGGGGGGGAGGAGGGGGGACAGGAGTTTGAGCGAGTGTGAACAGTGTAATACAATGGAATACAGTTAGAAAATGAGGACTTTTGAGCCCAGATATAGGAGTGCTTAAGTCCTGCCTCTGGAACCATAATTGTTCCCCCCACTGTCCCAGGATCGAATCCCAGCAGAGCTTTCAATCCTATCCTCTTCAATACATTCCCCATTGTCTAAAATATAGAATGCAAAATACTAAAAAAAGGTGATGTAGATTGTCTATTCTCAAAAAAAGCATGAGAACCCATAATCAAGTACAAAGTCTTGTGTCTGTTTACATATGCATGTGAGTGTACGTGTTTGTGTGTGTGGTTTTAACTCTCACTGTTAAAACCCATCCCGTGCTTTTGTGTCGATGCGCCTCACGAGCATTTTGTATTGCCTTTCTCATCACCAAAGTATCTTGGAATTTGAAGGGACAACAAATCACTGTTTTTAATTATTTATGTATTAAGGGTTTAACCCGAAAACAGCTGTCAGTGAGTGTGATTGCCAAGAAAAATAGGCTGAGCTTAGCTTACATGCAGAAACAATGATGGCTAATTAAAACGTTTGCAGTCCCCAATGCTTGGCTAGCAGCTGTAGACATCTGCTGGTACCATAACAAGGATTTAAGATGTTGTTGTACAATAATGTATGTGTGTGTGTGCGAGTGTGCGTGTGTGTTTGAAATCTGTGCCTGTGTGAGAGAGAGAGAGGACACGAACTAAGAACTTGTGCGATAATGAGGTTTTCTTTGTTACAAAGAACAAATGAATTCAACTCACTGTAACAAGTGAGGTGATTTTGTACGCCAACACTTACTAAGGCCCCCAGCCACATATACATGTACTGTACACACACTCCACCCAGAGCCACACACTGAGTATATGCTCACAAACACACACACACACACACACACACACACACACACAAAACAAAACAAAACAAACACACAAAAATTTAATACACTGTAGGCAAAAAATCTGCTAATTTCACAGTCGAGTGAGGAAACAAAATGCTTAAATGTGCAGAAATTGTCACTTACACTGCATAAGAAGAATATTAGGAGAAACCCTGCAGGATGTCTGTTGGGTGTGTGTGTGTGTGTGTGTGTGTGTGTGTGTGTGTGTGTGTGTGTGTGTGTGTGTGTGTGTGGAGATGAATTGCCATGCTCGTTGAAGTGGTCAGTCAACATGAAAACTGCCAGAGAGCACTCTGGGTAATAATTACCTCCTGGCACTGGGTTGATAGAGAGATAAACCTTGTTGCCGATTAGTGGGGAAACAAAATTACTTGATTTGAGTGTGTTCAGTTGTTCATTTACAGTCCACGCTTGTCTGTGTACACATGAATATGCATGTGCTGAAAGCATTTCTCTATCGCTTTGTGTGCTCTAGCACTGGGGTGTGTGTGTAACACAAATGCATGCATGTGCACGCCACACACACACACAAACACACACACACACAAGGTCAAGGGAAGGAAACCCTAGTCTAAAGAAGTATTTAAACCTGACACAGAGCCACAAGGAAATAATGAAATTAATGCATGAAAGACTTCTGAGAAAACATTGCTGATAATAAATTACATCCTTGACCTGTGGAGAAAGAACAAAAACCTAGCAGCTTGGAACAATTCCAGGAGGACATCAAAGGGTGTTTTACACACACGCATGCAGGTATGCGTACGCGCACACACACACACACACACACACACACACACACACACAGTTTGAGTTTGTATTATATGGAAACGTATAAATGACGAAATGAGAACAGTTGAATTGCTGTTAATAAGAATCCTGTTCTCCCATTGTCTTTTTCTTTCTATGGTTAATGAAATGTCTAAAAGTAATGGTAGGCCTATGTTTTTTTGAAGCAATATTTTGCTTTGCTACAGCTTTCATATATTTTTAACACATTAATCTTCTGCAAGGTCTGATTTGCTATTAGCTTGTTTGGGATGTCAGATTCTTCGTCTTCCCTCATTCTGACATTAATTAATTATTCTAAAAAATTCAAACAGGTGAAGGACAGCCAGTGCTAGTCAATTACCTCCCACTGAGTTTACTCAAAAGGCTTTTTCAAATGGTGACAATGTTGTAATAAATTGAAATATCCCTTTAATCTTGCTTCAGTCCTTTATTGATATTTCTCTATGTTATGATATCAAATGGGAGTAAATACCTGTTCGCTTCTATTTAATACCACAGCTCCATTCTGCAGACAATTTACTGCAGTGGCCATTTTTTGACATATGGAGTATTCAAATTGCTTTTAATGTGGCTGTGATTTTTTTTGTACATTTCTGTAGCAATGAAAACTGTTCTTTCTCTTTTCTACAGAAAAGGAAAACACAAAGAGCATAGGAACATTACAAGCAATAGTACAGCAAATATTGGGAGTTCTTACTTTTTCTAGGGGATCGTGGTCCCAACATTTTGATTAATTATGAGGTAAAGATGAAAGATCTGAACTCAAATGTGAATACTCACACAGAGACATACTCACTTTCTTTCTTGCTTGCTTTCATTACACAATCTGAAATAACTTTGCTGTAAGAACCACTCTGATACCAGAGGGAACAAAAACAGTCCAGAAAGAACAGATGGATTTTAACGACAAACATATTCATTACTCTATGCCAACGTCTCTATTGGTCTCTGCTGGAAACTGTCTAAAGCTTTTTGAAATGGAAAAAAAAACAGCAAGGGGTCATGCATAATCGACCCGAAAATAGTGTGTTAACCTCCAACAGAATAAAATATTGCCACTTTTCTACTTCTCGCTTCTCACTCGCTCTCTGTCTCTGCCATCTGTCCGTCTGTCTCTCTCTCTCTGTCTCTCTGTGATTTTAAAGCTTCGCACTCATTTAAGTAAAGTCATTTCCACTTTCCGCTGAGGCTGCTGAAGTGTCTACCAGTAGTTATGTGCCAAATACTTGAAATCTACTTCAAGCTAGCCAAATTAATAGAAATCAGTTTGCCAACGTGTGATATCTCCTGTCTTCACCTTCAGGGTGAGGACAGGAGATCCACTTCCCCCACATCCACTTCAGGCTGCATGGTGCTCTTGTTACTCTGTGTGCGCTCCTGTGCCTGTGCCTGTGTGTGTGTGTGTGTGTGTGTGTGTGTGTGTGTGTGTGTGTGTGTCTTCCCATTTGAAGAAGTGAGTTAAACTCAGTCCTCTGGTAGGCTAATTCAAATATTTGCTTTTGAAGTGACATGATTTCTCGTGGGAACGCCATTACAGGACTCAAGACTGTGTGCAGCCTCAAACAGAGGAAGGCTATATTATCTGTTAGCGTGCATGCGTGCCTCTCCTCCCTGTGTATGAATGTGAGTGTGTTTGCATATGAAGGCCTCCTCTCTTCATGCATATTCTCCTCACACTAAACCCTCACACACCCAACCCATGAGGTTGTTCGAACTGCCGTATTTATAGTCGGTGTGTGCGCATATATGTACGCTATCACATCCTCACCTTAAATACTAATTCTCCCATCAGTCCGTTCCACTGTCCGTCGGGCTGCAAGCTGCCGTACTTGTGGTCCGGGGCGACGTAGATCTCATACTTGAACCCCAGGTAGTTGGACAGAGCATCCAGAACGTCAATGGAGAAGCCCTGGTACTTCTTTGGTTTTCCCAGAACGTTCTCTGATACCATCACAAACGGCTCCTCCTGTAGGGCAAAGATCAACCAATCAGTCAGTAAGTCAATCAATCAATCAATCAATCAATCAATCAATCAATCAATCAATCAATTAATGAACTGTCTATGATACCACAACAACAGCTCCTCCTAGAAGGGGGAAAAGATTGATTCAACAAGACAAGATTCTATACAGAAAAACGAGGTAATTTTCAACACATTCTTAATCAAACTGTTTGTCACTCTGAATACATCCATCAGTTAAACACCAATAAGGTAAATTTGAATGTAGTTTCAGACAGGTCTCTGGGTTACTTTTTGATGAGTGCAGCAGAAACACATCATGTGTTGGGGTGTGCTGATAACACACCAGTGAGACACTGATTTGAGTGTTGTCGATGTGTTCAAACCGATACGTCTTTTTAAAAGCAGCTCTTATGAAGCTGTGACATTTTGGTTTGGCTCGGCTATTTCAATTTCCTGCAGGGCTAGTAAAAGTATAAGTAAAATAAAATATTGAAAATTAATAGTGACACCATGCTATTTGATGAATCAGTTTTCATTGTATCAAAAATAATTGCATATGGAATGGTTGAACCTCTTGTTTATCAAAATCTGTTACGGCCGTGGCCTTCCCTAGTGTTTCCTTGTGTCTCCACTTCCCTGTGTTCCCAGTGCTCCCCTGTCTGTCTATGTTTTGTTTGTGTGTGTATTGGCGTGGCCGTGGTCTCCCTTCCTCGTTCTCCTGGCTCCCGGCTCTGCTCATCCTGCACACCTGTCTGCAATCGGCTCATCACCTCTCCCAGTCTGCTCACCTGCCTCTCATCAGCTCATCTGCCTGCAGTATATCTACCCCGGCTCTTCAACCGTTCTTCGCCAGATTGTTGTTTCAACCACAGTGGTAGTTAACCCTTCAAGGCCAAATCTAGTTTAAACTCCCAGTGACTTTGTCTCTTCGTGTTTCCTGTTATTTACCAGCCTCTCTTGTGTCCCAGGATCATCACCCGCCTGCCTGTCTTCCTGCTTGTCTCCCTGCCTGCCTGCCAGCAACCTCCTAGCCTCCAAGCTACCCCTGCCTGCCACGCTTCCCCTCATCCCACGCTCACGCCAAGCCCCGCTCCTCCTTACCATCACTCACCCTTGCAGCCACCAGATCCCTTTCCCTGCCATCAGCCCCTCATCCAGATCCTCCCTTACAATAAAACCTTTCCTTACCAACACCACCCTGTCCGTGTCCTGCGTTTGGGTCCCACCTGTGTTCATAACAAAATCACCATGGCAACTGAAAGTTTGCCGTTGACTGACGTCTGGCAATGCTGATGTCTTGGCAACATTGAACGCAGCATAAGGAGAGAGCGGTAAAAGGTTGTTATTTTGGCTATTATTTTTAGTCTGGAGAGGAGGAAGCCAGGAACATAGTCATCTTAGAAAAAGATAGACAGAATGTTTATTTTTATCCACTTGGATTTAAGGTTTGAGTCAGACAAAAAGAGATTTCTCTTTAACCATCGTCTCTTTCATTCTATGGGCAGAAATATGTGTCACTAGAAACTGAAATTGAAATATTTATATTTGAATTGCTTAACTTGAATAATTGCATTAAAAAACTGAATGTAAATCACAATCGAGTGCAGATTCACAGAACTCCTTTTCGGCCAATCAGCACCTACTGTATGTTTTTGACCATTTCCTTCACTCCCATAGATCCATGGACTTGATAAACGTTGAAGAACGTTTCTTACGATCATGGATGAGGCTGGGACTGATGGCGTTCAGCTCGGAGTATCATGTCCAGAGACCTGAAGGGATCTGGAATTTTCTGGCCAAAAACGTGAAAAGGAGTTCTGTGAATCTGCACTCGATTGCTCTTCCTCCACAACTAGGATGTGTGTCTCAGTAAACTGAAATTGAATTGCAAGAACTGAATTTGAATTGTGAGAACTGAATACAGCTTCAGAGCAAATGAATTCAATTTCATAATATTACATTCAGTTTCAAGTTTATTGGAATTCAGTTTCAAATTATGCTATTCAGTTTTTCAATGCAATTATTCAAGTTAAACAATACAAATTCAAATTATGTAATTCAAATTCAGTTTTTTAATACAATTATTCAAGTTGAGCAATTAAAATTCAAATATAAATAATTCAATTTCAGTTTCTAGTGACACATATTTCTGCCCATACATTCCCCCTTTTGCTTTCTCAGACTCTTCTTTTTTCTCTCTTCTTTAATAAATCCCTATTGATGAGTGAAATGTTTTAGGCCAATATGTCTTGCAGATTTATGGGGGCCTGTGTGTGTTATTGACTGGATACCGGCTGCACATTAAGCACACACATACAGACACAGACACACACACCCAAGCTGTGCTGCGCATTAACTTGGCGGTTTCTAATCCTTGCTAGCTCCCGCCGTTCAATAAGCTATTAAGCAGTGAGTGGACATGCATGCCAAGTCCCTCTCTCGCCACAAGCATCCATCAATCAAGGTAAGAACACCACTACACACACACGGCCACACACACACACACACCGACACATGCATATGTATCACGCAATAACTAGCACATGCATATGTATCCGGAATAAACTTGGTGCAGATGCATGTTTTTGTCAAATACACAAATGCATGAATCACACACACACACACACACACACACACACACACACACACACAAACACTTCCAAGTAGGTGAGTATCCTGCATGATAATTCTGGACAGGAACATAGTATTTTTTTCTCTCTCTCCCCCTCCCTCACACACACACACACACACACACACACACACACAAACACCACAAAATGCCACTGATGACATAAACATGTGTTACAGTACATGCATGTGCACCTTGGAAGCTCATTACCAAGGTAAGTTATGCACTTCAGAAGTATAATGACATTTGAATTGGCACTAGTGGACACAGTAGGTAAAAACAGGGTATTGAATGTTAAATGAGCATTACAGAACAAAGCTTTTTCCAGTGCATGGGTGTATGAGTATACTCTGACACTTTTCATAGATTATTTTATATCTGGAGCGTGAGCCAACTGGATTCTCCTTCTGGAATCCAAAGAGCTATAGCTACCTGTCAATCAGACACGGGGGAAGTTACAAGTTCACCAAGCTGTGAATGGGGAGAAACGTTGGGAACAGTTCAGCAGGGAAGAATATTGTGATTTTGCGAAGGTTTTATAAAGATAGATAGATTGATGTATTTAGCTTGGTGTTACATGGCAGTATTTATTTGAAAACTGTAATGCAAAAAAGACTGAGCTGTTCCCTGGGAAAACTGGGTTAGACTCTCATTCCATAATTCATCTCTGCATCAGTTTCCCCAACCTTCAACTTATCGAATGGAGGGTCCATAGGGAGGAAGAGCCTTATCTCCATCTTCAGTCCCCCCCCCCCCCATGTTCTCCTTCTTTTTTCATTTTTTCTTTGATAGCTCTAGCTTATGTTGCATTGATTACTTTACAATTATATGGCCTCTGTCTTGCGCACACACGCACGTATAAATAGGCGAACACACACAAGCACATGCACATACACCCACCCAGCCCCCCGCCACACACACACTCACACACAGATTCCTTTCAGCCTTGTCATCTCACGCACAATCATAGCAGCAGGAAATCAATAACAGGCAAGGAACTGTACATGTGCACCTCCATGTAGGTTTGTGTATGTGTGTGTGCGTGGGTGGTGA
>NW_027283026.1:50000-53307 GCF_046629955.1 Centroberyx affinis | reverse complement strand
TTTACTAATTATTAGTAATGCTATAATTTAGGTTATTTTATCATTCGTTTGTGTAATATAAAATCATTTGTTTATAAATTATATATTGTATCATAGCTTTTTACCCTTTTTACCGTCTCTTATCAGCTATGATACAATATATAATTTATAAACAAATGATTTTATATTACACAAACGAAAAGTATTCTTTTTATAGCGATATGAAACAGAAAAGCAGCAAATCTTGGCATTTGTGAAGATGTAACCAGCAAATGTTTGGTATTTTTCCCAGATAAATGATTAAAACAATTAATTGATTGTCAAAATTACGATCGATTAATTTTCTGTCGATCAACTAATCGACTAATCGTTTCAGCACTACTTTTCACTGTACATTAAACTCCATTTAAATCAGTCTTCATCCCTTCTTCCCTGTAAGATGTTGGTTTTGCAGCATAACACTAGACATAACAGACATTTTTATAGACCTGCTTTTATGTGATGTCGTCTTTTTATCGTCTTTTTTTTTAATCTTTTATCAGCTTTTTATCGTCTTTTTATCATCTTTCTATTGTCTTTTTACATCTTTTATCCTAACTCTGTCTTAATTCTATCTTACTTTTATTCTATTTTACTGTTTATTTTGGTTTTCATCCTAGGATCCCTGTTTATTATTGTTTTATTGCCTTTTAAATTCATAATTTGAGTATTGTGCTTTTATTTTGTCTGTCAAAGCACTTTGTAAACTCTGTTTTTGAAGGTGCTATATAAATAAAGTTATTATTATTATAACACTCATTTCCTTCTTGCCTCGCTCCTCGTTCATCCATTCATCTGTCAGATTTCATATCTCAGACACTAGTGCTATAGTTCCCGGTTAAAACAAGGTGGCATATTTGCTACCAGTTGGCCTTGGCTGTCTTGTCTATATTTCTTGTGTCTCAGAATCAAATCAACAGATGTCAGTGCAACAGGTCTCCTTCCACCCACCCTCCCTTTCTCTCTCTCTCTCTCTCTCTCTCTCCTCTCTTAATGCCTCTCGCCCCGGGCGCCCCGGGGGAGCTGGCTCTCTCTCGTATCTTCTTTGTCGGTGCCTTTATCCGCGAGCAGCAGGAGGTGTGAAGTTCAGCGTAGAGGACTTCAATAAGAACCTGCTGGGGAGGAGAGAGGCTGACTGACGCTGACAAAAGAACGAAAAAAGAATGGAAGTTAGCAAGAAAGAGCTGGGGAATAGCTCACTTAGTGTGTGTGTGTGGGTGTGTGTGTGTGTGTGTGTGTGTGTGTAGAAAGAATGATGTCTTTGTAGGTAACCGGTGGTATTTTAGCTGTGGCCGGTCTCCATGGAATGTACAGGCTTTGGGAAAAACGCAGTGCTTTGTAGAGAGATTAGTGAAGCAGAGAGAAACTGCTTGTATGATTCTGTGCGGCAAATTACAGCCAGGACTGCCTGAAGACATTTTTACATGCTGGGCAATATGGTTGAAATCAATAAGGATTTTTCTCGATATCAGTATATATCACGATACGGTTCATGTATGCAAAATCACGTTAAATAATCAAATTAATGTTCATCTCATTGAACCGAATGGTGACGTTAGGTGTGGTGTCAAACGAAACTGAAATTTTCAAATAATATTCCTACCAAACCTCATTTTATGAGAGTTTTTAAGTAAAATTTGCTTGTCATCATCAATTCAGACAGCAGAAATGTGTGTCACGATATCAAAATATCTTCATATCATCGCGATATGATTCCACTGAAAGACAATAAACGATAATATTGAATTATCACCCAGCCCTAGTGCTTACTGTTTATATGTGACTACAAAAAAATAGATATGTTTTTGCCGGTGAATGTTTTAGGTTGAGCTAGCGAAGCAGTTTTCCCTAACAGACATTTTGGTCAATGCTAACGAAACATTCTGGCTAACAGGCTACCTTGATACTGAAAGACACACAGAACTCGAACGGTCATTTATGTGAACGGTTGGGCTAGCTTCCATAAACCATAGACTGTAAAAAAAAAAAAAAAGATATATATAAACCGACTTACGCCAAGTGAGGTTTTACAAGCAGCTTCTCTGTCTCCTTGCTGCCGTGGTTTGCTAACATGCTAATGTTGACTAGAAGAGCTAGAGGGAGGAGTCCAGTCTGTGATAAAGCTAACGTTAGCCTCGTCGCTAACGTTAGCATCGTCGCTAACGTTAGCTTCCAGTTGAGTTTTGACAGTTTGCTAACAGACTCATCTGCACAGTTCTCAAGGAAGTGTGACAGACTTTACAGCCTTAATGCCCACACTTGCATTGTCACATAGCAACCAACCCTTTTTAGGTTGTGTTTTTTTCCTCCAGCATATCAATAAGCACTAATGCACCGATAGCTCTCTTCCTATTCTCCGGGACGGCCATTACGAAACAAAGTAGCCAGCCAGTGCCAGAAGAAAAAGCGATACGACACGTCCGAATTGATATTATCCAGCGAGAAAAAGATACAAAATAAGTTCGCCTACGAATAAGCAGAGTGAGACCTCCCTGTTTTGTGCTGTAAATCAATCCTGAAAAATTTGCGGGAGACTCACTTTTTACCGCGATGGTCTCATTTTTCTACGGCCATTATACTACGCTATCAAAATTATTATTTGAGAAGGATATATTGAAGTAAACATTCTATACGTAGGGACTTTAAAAACATATTTTCATGCATACTTGTGTGGAACCTGATCAAAATGTCAGGTTAAGCTCTTCCCATAGACAATTCTACAATAAATATCTGATTTTTAATAAAAGGAAAATATCGGCAAACCCATATCGTACGGTTTGTGTGTGAGAGAAAGTGAGTTTGTGTATGTGTGTGTGTGTGTGTGTGCATACACTGTACCTCTGTCCTTATGAATGTGTGTCTCGTGGTCACCCCACAAATAGCCTGTACACACACACACACACACACACACACACACACACACACACACACACACACACGCAAGCATAGAGCAGACAGGAAGGTATGTAAGGCCACCAGCGATGGCGAGTGAATATAAAAATAGAACAAACTACTAGGTAGCAGTAGTAGTACTAGTAAAATGGTGTGCGTGTGTATGTGTGTGTCTTTAAGCAACTATTTTTTTCATTTTTTTTCCTCTTCCCATCTCCTCATATCTTCATATTTAACCAATAACTCTCTCTCTCTTTCTCTCTCTCTCTCTCTCTCTCTGTATATATTGGGTTTCTTCCTAGTTTCTCCTTATCTTCGCACACTAATAGCAGGGAGAGCTGGAAATATCCACTGTGGCTCAACACACACACACACACACACACACATACAATCTGCT
>NW_027283026.1:0-45000 GCF_046629955.1 Centroberyx affinis | reverse complement strand
TTCATTCCATGAGATTGAGTCTCCCCGTTGCCATGAATAAACCAGTTAACAGAATATTCCCCCTCTGTCTTGGACTGAGCAATTGTATCTTACTTTTAATACAGGAATCTAAAACCATAATCTGTGTCTTCTTGACCTCTTGTGCCTGAGTTTGGTGGCGCCAATCAAATGTGACAGCAGTAAGAAGTTTCAATGCTAAAGTAACCCTTAAATCTTATGACATTTACATGTGTCCACCCAAAACCATGTTTCTGACTAACCGGGTTAACAAATGAATTCTCTGTTTATGCAAGCCTAGCCAGTGATTGAGCCACTCAACAAATGAAAGGGCGAGAGCGACGAGCGGATTGAAGGACAGAAAGGGAGGGAACGGGGAAGGAGAGGCCGGCCGGTTTGAAGCGTCACATTGCACAGAGTCCGAGGTTTTCGCCCTCCAAATTTACCCCGTTTGATAAACATTTTTAACCCGGCACGTGCCAAGGCCATGAAGGACCCGTTGGATCTCAGCGAGAGCGTCCCGGCTGGTGACCGTTCTATTTTCAGGGCACATTCCAGTCCTTTCAGCATGAATGGGTACAGCTAGGCTATTCACCACAATGATGTTACTCATACAGCATAATTACACCCTAATTAAACGAGCAGTTTGTAGTCTTATATTTGGAATGGCTGACTAATGATTTACTTGTAGTTATGCTCGGTGAACCACCCTGGGCCATTTGAGGTTTAATTTATATGATTGTAGGCTGCTTTGATGGTGTACCAGTCATTATATCTATAGACTGAAGCTGGGTTGGACAAGCAATGAGGGATGATTCGGTTTGAGTTGGGGTGATGTCTGGGTTTGATTGACTTGTGCTCAGTCTTTCAAGAGAAGAAGACGAGGGTTGTTGGCAGAAAGCCGAGGCATTTTGGTGTGTGTGTGTGCGTGCAGATGTGCCATTCTATGGATGTGCACGAAACTGCTCCCCCTGCCTTCCTCTGTCTGCGCAACAGTGCTCGTCTAAGCCGGCTGATTACAGTTATTTTTCCTCCAGCTTCGATCCCAGCATGCCTCGCAGCCCGGGACGGTCACTAATTAGGCCCGGCTGCCCACGGCTCCGCCCCGTTTCCCAGCAGGCCTCACCCCCACGCCATCTTTAGGATGAACACCATGACGGAGAAGCGCTCGGCCGTTCGAGGGTTATATATACAAGGGGCAGATTTAGCTCAGCCGACCACAGACAAGCAGACAAGCACTGAAATAGGTAATCTTTGATCTCAGAATATTTCTAGGAGAGAGAGAACAGAATGGGCAGGATTAGGATGAGTTTATGAGAGGTTTTGTCCAGGGTCAACTAGTAACCTGTGCTCACGACAATCAGAAAATAGCTTTCTTGTAGGACTTGTCTCACGCATGTCCAAGACCAGCGTTCCCGCAGTGCTTTATAGCCAAGGAGGGCCGCCTTAGCAAGAATTGTCAGCCGCCTTGACTGAGAAATTGAACAATGTACCATCTTCCCTGTAAGACGTAAATGCAGCATAGCCCTTTAAACAAAGCTGTATATTTGGCCGTACTAAACCAGCTAACGCCCTGGTCTTCCCTGTCCAGGTAAGGCTAATGTGAATGTCCAGTGGGACGAGGACCCGGCGGACGCTGCCCCGGCTGTGCCTGTGCGGATCGCCTTCGTCCTGGTCGTCCACGGCCGGGCCTCGCGTCAGTTCCAGAGGCTCTTCAAAGCTATCTACCACACCTCCCACTACTACTACATCCACGTAGACCAGGTGAGACCAATATGGACTGCCACAGAACACCAAAGACCAGTACACGCTACTGGTCAAAGCTACTCAATTACAGTAACAAGAGTAGTACTTATAATTTGTTACTTGCACCTTTTGTAACCACACAGAGATCCAACTACCTCCACAGAGAGGTGTTATTACTGGCCAGCCAATACCCCAACGTCCGGGTGACTTCTTGGCGTATGTCCACTATCTGGGGCGGGGCCAGCCTGTTGACCATGTACCTACGCAGCATGGAGGACCTTCTCCAAATGGCTGACTGGTCGTGGGACTTCTTCATCAACCTCAGCGCTGCCGACTACCCGATCAGGTGAGTAGAAGGAAGTAGGAAGCAGAGAGCAGAGAGAGAGTCTGCCATTTGTGTTGTATGAAGAGAGGTTTTCTAGATTTTGGTTGAAAAGCAGCAGTTTAAATTGGTACTTTGGGTACATTTATGTTTAGTCCATGCGAAATGTAAAATCTTAAGCAAAATCATAAAAGCAAAATTGGTATATGTATACAGTTCAATGCCCTGAAAATGTTTGGAATTGGAGCCATACTAATAATCAGCCATACTGATTGGCTCTGGTGGCCATTTTTCTATCCTTTATTATTATGGGTTTTTGTCCATATCTGCTGAACTGACGAATGAAAAAGCATCATATTTAGATGTTTAAATGGCTAAAGAAAAAAAAATGTGTCAAGAAAAATGGCATAAACTGTTCAGATCATCACGTAATGGGCAATTCAATGATATCGTGTACAAATACAATGAAATTGCAAATTTAAGAGAACCAAGAATGTTGCCATTTTAGCATCTATCACAATCAAGCATATAAGAAAATGGCAATGTTCTCAGTTATCTTAAAAGCAAAAAAAATCTTTAGATACTAAAGCACAAAGTACTTTGCTTGAACCAACAGGCATTATAGAATATTTATTAACGCACTTTGGAAAACTGTCTGCCGAAATGGTGAAAGAGAGTTCTTATCAGTTGGACAACCTTGATCCATAAAGGTTTTGTTGAAAATCCGGCCATTGTTCCCTCTCTGAACCCCATAGAAGACTCTAGATTTGCGGATAACGTCAAGCTCCTGCCAAACAAACAGCGTATTGATTTGTTAAACCATCGCGTCGGCTAATGGCCACTAACCAACAGCTGTGCGGCCCTTTGGGTTTGTTTAAGGTCTTATGGATCAGGTTTCGCGGGCCAATAGACCACAAGCGTATTGACTCCTAATGGATAGGGAGTCTATAACTTTGATGCCGCGCTCTTTTAATGGCTGCTTTGCTGCTCGGGGATTTGAAGGAAACTGGATTGTCGCTTCAGTGGGATGAGATATTGACTGATGATTCTCTAGCTGTAGCTGTAGCAGTAAGGGAAGGAGGTTCAGGGAGGGAATAGTGCTACTTAAAGGGGTTTGTGGAGGATTTGGATGGACTTACGGTGGTTTACAGCTTACTCTTACGGCGATTCCAATCTGGTTCTTAAGCAGTGTGAGATCTGAATGGTTGTATCCTTCGAGAGTACTTGATGCAAGCACATACATTTGTATTACTATTCTTGTGAGAACCTCCGTTAACAACATTCGTTCCCTAACCTAAACCTAATTCTAACCTTAACCCTAAACCCAAATCCTAAGCCTAAACTATCTCCTTATGGACCAGCAAAATGTCCTCACTCTGGAGGATTTTCCTCATCTTTCTATCCTTGTGGGAACATTTGGTCCTCCAGAAGGATAGAAATACAAGAACACACACACACACACACACACCAACCAACCCTTTCTGCTCTGTCCTCCCATCAAATTGACCATTTCAACACCCTTCCAGCTAAAATCCATACCATAGCGACTGCGTTAGGACAGTGCCGTCAATAGCTGCGATGGCATCAGAGCACATGGAGTGTGGTTCAATGGGACAAAGTGAGAGAGTGTGTATGTGTTGTATGTTGGTAGCTATATTTCCATCCAACTGTCAAGGAAATGTCACGCAAACTTTTGAAATGCTGGAAAAAAAATAAAATGCGAATTAGGTTTGTTTCCATCAGCTGGGTTGAAGTGAATAGATTACCTTAATGATTGTAAAAAAAAAAAAAAAAAAACTCATCCACCAGAAAAATGGAAAGAATCTTTCAAGAATTGATTAGTATTGATTAGTATTTGATTTGTATTTTTATGGTGTTTCAGCTAAAGCTGGCCAAAATTCATATGCAAATAATGCAATGCTTACATGGAGAATGGTCATACAACTACATGTTAGAAACAACACATATGATATTCTAATGTCTGACAAAATCATTTTCCACTTAAAGCAAGCGTAAAAACATTTTTGCGATATCGGACAACTGTTGTCAAATTTTTGCCGTTTCGATTCATCTTTTCCAATTCGATGCATCATAATTCACCCAAAAAAATGCTTTGATGGGAATCCGGCTTGTGTGATATACGATTAACTCTACATCAAATAGAAGCAAAAGCGCAGCAGTTTCACTCAGGATTTCATGTGCATTACTTCCACGTGAACCCAAACACGCCCGCAAATGCACACATGCACTCTTGCGGTTTGTCTAACAACTGTAATCAAACGTAATCAAAGAGATCCGTCTGCCTCCTGTCCTCTGCCTTCCCTGTCTATTCATTAGGCCGACACTTGGCTAGTCCCATGCTAGAGTATAGTGCATGGAGGGAGTGGCCGTTTGCATGTGCTGCCCCCGTTTTTTTAACCCACACACACAAGAGCTTGAAGTGAAGGCTAAACGAAACGGTCCAGCTGCCCTGAAAAGATTGAGTAACTCTAATGGCCCTAAAAGGGAGATTGCCTCGTATTGTTTAAAAAAAAAGAGAGACTCTTAGTTAAAACGCGAAACCGCATCCTGCTTAGGCATGTGTCCATTTAAGGAAAGAAATCCACCCGAAAACACTTTAACACTGTTAAACAAACAGCTATCGGTGATGTAACTTGCATTTCTGAGTCCATTTTGTTGTTTGGTGATGTGTTTTTGTTATTCCCGCGGATAAGTGGCCAGGCGGAAATGATGTGACGCAGTGGTGGAAGAAGTATTCTGATCGTTTACTTAAGTAAAAGTACCAATACAGCAATGTAAAAATACTCCATTACAAGTAAAAGTCCTGCATGAAAAATCCTATTTAAGTCAAAGTACATAAGTATTAGCAGCAAAATGTAGTTAAAGTAAAAGTAGTGGTTTGGTCCCTCTGACTGATATTTTATTACATATGACATCATTAGATTATTAATACTGAAGCATCAGTGTGTAAGCAGCATGTTACTGTTGTAGCTGCTGGAGGTGGAGCTAGTTTGAACTACTTTATATACAGTTAGCTAGTTTAGTCCAGTGGTTCCCAACCTAGGGGTCGGCCCCTCTGAAGGGTCACCAGATAAATCTGAGGGGTCGTGAGATGAGGAAGGAAGAAAAAACAAAGTTCTGATACACAAATCTGTTTTCAGTTTTTGGACTTTTTCTCTAATCTTTGATTTTTGCTGAAATATTGGATCATTTGAACATTTATTGAAATGAAACCATGTGAGGTTTAGAGGGAAAAATCACTATTTGGTGGAGCTGTTAACAACTCATAGACCTCTGAAATGTGACCCGACTACACACTGCTTTTTGTAAGACGTCAAAAACCAAAAAGGTTGGAAACCACTGGTTTCATCTTTAACAATGTGTTGTATTTTAAAAGCTTGTTATATTATCCATTGTGTCAAATCTCCATCTGAAAAGTAACTAAAGCTGTCAAATAAATGTAGTGGAGTAGAAAGTACAATATTTCCCTCTGAAATGTAGTGGAGTGGAAGTATAAAGTAGCATCAAACGGAAATACTCAAGTAAAGTACAAGTACCTCAAAATTGTACTTAAGTACAGTACTTGAGTAAATGTACTTAGTTACTTTCCACCACTGATGTGATGTCACACACATATATTTCCAGCTACAGCTAGTTTGACAGCAGAAAATGTTTCAGCAATCTAAAACGGTATTTTGCACCAAGAGACGTTCAACAATCATACAGGGAGAAATCCATCGTAGAAGAGGAGAGAGACCAATTTTTCCACCAACAGTAGCCTCAATAGACCAGAATCCAATGCAGCCACAAGACAGGTTGTGTTTTGAGTAAGGGTCGAAGCTGCTGACCCACAGCTGAATGATCACACTAGCTATGTATATGGCTTCTACTAACTGAAGCAGAAGAAGACGAGGCCGGCTGAGGGAGAGTGGATACGACAAAAAAGTAAACCGCAACAATTCATCTGAAAATAATGCATGAGACATCACAGATTGTGAACAGTGGAGGAGGATCTGAGGGTGGAGGTGAAGAGTCTTTCTTTTCCTACCTAATGTCGTTGCTGTCTCTAGCCAGAGTTATCCAAAGTGCCTGTCTGGCTGTCTTAGCATGTCAGCATTGTGAGCCAGCAGGCCTAATGCTAAGGTAATGGAAGCACAAATGCTCAGCTAATTAAGGAGGTATTAGCCAAGTGTAATTACTGTGAGGGCCGGGGACCACAGCATCTTTCAAAAGGCAAGAGGTATGGAGGGCCTCGGAATTCTGATGGGTGTGTGTGTGGCCTGAGTCTACCTTCCTAATGCTGATTTGCATATTCTTTTGACTGAAGTGGATTTAAACAGGTGGGTTATGGATTTTTGAAGATTGGTACAGATGTGCCAAGTGATGACTGGCAGAGTTGATGATTGACAACTCATATTCATACTCATATACTCATGCTCATATTTAACCAATAACTCTCTCTCTCTCTCTCTCTCTCTCTCTCTCTCTCTCTCTCTCTCTCTCTCTCTCTCTCTCTCTCTCTCCTCTCTCCTCAGGACCAATGAACAACTCGTGGCTTTCCTGTCCAAGTACCGCAACATGAACTTCATCAAATCTCACGGGAGAGACAACGCGCGGTAAGAGATCTCTCTCTCTCTCTCTCTCTCTCTCTTTCTCTCTCTCTCCCTCTCCCTCTCCATGTTCTTTTCTCTGTTTCTCTTTCTCTCATGATGGCATATTTGTGTTTCTTATTTTTCTTACTATTTGCTCCGTTTGGAAGACATTGCGAGGGAATAAAGTGTGTTTACATTCATAATATTGTTACTAATCTAACATAAAATTGTTGCTTTTGTCATCACCCCCTCTAAATATGAGATGGAGCTAATCCTTTTTCCTCATAATAGGTCATTATTTTGTCACAATCACATAGTTTAGATGCAAAATAGGAGTAAATTTGACACTCTCCAGTTGGAAGTATTCACAGGAACATTGAAAATCGACGCTCTTTGGTTTCCCTCATCACAGAAACACACAGGAGACAATAATTAACCCTTATCTTCATTTTTAAAGGTAATAAGCTATTTTTTAATAACATGCCTCGTGTCCCCTCAGCTTCATCCGCAAGCAGGGTCTGGACCGGCTCTTCTACGAGTGCGACACCCACATGTGGCGCCTCGGGGACCGCAAGATCCCCGAGGGCGTGGCGGTGGACGGAGGCTCCGATTGGTTCCTGCTCAACCGGCCTTTCGTGGACTACGTGGTCAACTCCCGAGACGAGCTGGTCAGCAGCATGAAGCGCTTCTACGCCTACACACTGCTGCCTGCCGAGGTAACACACACACACACACACACACATTTCATAGTCCCTACAGACTCTTCATATAGTATATGATGTATTGGTATGCCGATATAACAGGCCAATATTGGCTTTTTGTCATCATCCCGGGTTTCAGTTGAGAGTTTGTGTCCCATAATCTAAATATTATTTCAGAAGCTTTTTCATCCTGCCAATAAAATTATTGGAAACAGGGAATACTTGGAATTTTTTGGCATGAAAATGGTCAAATTTAAAGATATTGAATATCGGCACTGAATGTATATCACCAGCTTCAGTCCGAATATTGGCATCGGTATCGGCTTTCAAACATCAATATCAGTCGAACCTTGAAAAAGTAGTAACATTAGCTCCAGTCCAAAAATAAGCTTTTGTTATCAGTCTTCAAAAACCCATCTTGGTCAAAGGAAAAAAGGAATTACATTATACTTTTAAATCTGTTATTGCACTTCCTCAAGCAATCGCCACAGTAGGAAAAAGTCTGTATTGGTTTTGGTCTATTTTGGGTCTATTTTGTAAGCTTTAGACGTTTTATGGAGATTTGTGAAGATGTCTGTGTCTCTCTCTCTCTCTCCGTCTCCAGTCGTTCTTCCACACGGTGCTGGAGAACAGCGCCCACTGCGAGAGCATGGTGGACAACAACCTGAGGCTGACCAACTGGAACCGCAAGCTGGGGTGCAAATGCCAGTACAAGCACATCGTGGACTGGTGCGGCTGCTCGCCCAACGACTTCAAGCCCTCCGACCTGCCCCGCTTCCAGGTGAGACCCACGAAAAGCCCCCCCCAACTGGGACGGGATTGGAAGTACTAGTAGTTGTTGTTTTACTCAACGCTCTGGATGTTTTCAGCCAACGGTAAATTACAGATGGAGGTGATTAGTGTGGTCATGCGTTCTCAGATGGGTGAAATGTGCTCACCTTGGGGACTGGATATGCAAGGAGACCCTGCCTTAACTGGAGGGGTGTTAACATATTATTAGAGCATAACAATTTAGTATGAATTATGGGTCAGGGGTTTGTTAATCTAACCTACCGGAAATTGAAAGCTAAGCCTGTTTCTTGCCTAATGAATTATGAAATGGGGCTTTATAGACAGTAATTGGTACTAAGTAGTGTTACTTTCACTGTGGTTCAACGAATTCAATCCTGGTTATTCTACAGATAAAATGCTTATTATCTGTCATTATAATGGTCCATCATAGCAACTTGCAGGATCTAGTTCTCCTGATGGACTTTAAATTCCGTCTTTGAGGTGTAGGTGTGTTCAGAACAGTTAAATGAACCTCTTTCACAGCTTCCATGTCGGTCCCATCTCCACTTTCACACACAAAAATGAAATTGCACACTCTTTGGCAGGACGTAGTGTGACTTCCCAAATCGTCTGAAACCCACAGGAGTCTCTCAGGACAAGATGAGAATCATCAGACCACCTACGACTTTGCTGAAAAACACACAAGGGTCGAGGGGGGGGGGGGGAAATCACCCATATGGTCGCTCCGGATGGGATTAAAATGAACGAATAGCTCAAGTAATAATTACAATACCCTCCCTACCCTGGAGGAACTCATCTTGTGCTAATGGGGCTTTTGACCGTCTAAAGCTCTGTTTGATTAGTTCACTGGGGGAGGTTCTGCAATAGTAATTATTACCAACCGTCATTTTAATAACTACGACTCTGCCATGTTCCATCATTTTTCCAAGACCAGAAAATAAAAAAATGAAACATTTTCAGCAAACGGGCATTGCGTTTTTGGCAGCTGGCAGATTGACCGACCAGTGTGAGAATATAAGTAGAAGTGTAGAAGGCTGAGAGCAGTAATTTGAGGGAAATCGGAGATCCTTTATCTTGTACAAATGGTCATTAGTTGGGGCGATGTCAATGAAGGGTTTCAGTCCAAATGCAGCCTCATTTTGTAAAGTGTATTTAAGTGTTAAGTCATTCAATACATATGAATACATATGAATAGACTCAAACCACATGCATTGAAGACGTGGAACTAGTGGAGAGTGAATGCTGTGATCTTCCTCAAGGTCTCTCATAGTGAATCAGTTGACAGTCATATTATGTATATGCAGAACAAAGATGCATACATTACACTGGACAAGTTTTAAGATTCCATTTTGGATCAGACTTCTTCAGCGTATGTGGTTTCGATTCATGAAGTTAGATCTGAGTCACAGAGCTAAAAGAGGCTCCTGGCAGGGTGGCCCGGCCCCAAAATGGCTACCGAAGAGCCGCTGTATTTCCCTGACCCAGCCCGAGCTCTGATACTAACTGGCCAACTTTCCATTCCAACAGTGTGGATAAAAATAACCTAGTGCACTAGTCAGCAAACAGTATTGACTTGAATAGCTATTGACTTGAATATGAGGTGCTAGCCTGATGTCAGCCGGCTTTATCTGTGGAAGATAATGGCCTTGAAGTGCTAGGACCAGCTAATTGTAAAGAGCAGGGCAGCCTGTTATCCCTTCAGGGTTCATTGTTAAGACATTTTTCCACTTACCCACTCAGGGCAATCGCTTTTTTTTTTTTACATTTATTTATTTAGGGAAAGTCAGCTGAGCTCTGTGCTCTTTTCCAGCAACATCCTGCTTCACATTCATATAGTTATGCTAGGATGTTTTTCATTATTTTAAGTAATTTGTTCCTATAACTTTGTGTGATATACTGGTGTCCAAATAACTAAACTAAACTAACTAAATGATTGTGAATAAATGTGAAATTTCTGATTTATAACAACTTTCCAACAACAAATTTCCACTTGTTGCACTTGATGTATTCATAGATGAGCCTCATAACGAACTGCTAGAAGCTTTTCTGTAAATGTAACGAGCAGCAACATCGGAGAAAAAATAAAAAACCAGAGGGTAAATTCGTGAGGCTGGTAAGTCTCTCCATCCATCCATCTTGCCAATACATTAATCAGACGTAATGAGGGGTTGTCATCTTCCTGCTTTGCCAACATACAGATTAGGGGCTGCCGGCTGTTATCGTGGGCTTCGAGTGTGTGTGCAGTAATTATCGCCCTTTTCAACCCTTTTCAAAATAAGCCGACTCGAACTGCCTGACTTGGAAATCGCCCGACAAATGGTACAAACCAAAAATTGATTCATCATATTCATCAACCCAATCAGACTGTTGCTTCCAAAACAAAAAAGACAACCTTTTACTTTTCGCGTTGTAAGTATCTGCTGTCATGTTTGCTCCACACAACTCTAGGTGGTTGTCAAACCAGTTGATGCTTGTGTCCTTGTTGAGAACGTTCTTCCCAAGTTGTCGAACAGTTGTTGAACAAACTTCTGAAGAACAGAAGAACATCTTTACAGTTTGAGATGGACTGAAGAACAGAGAACATCTTTACTGTTTGAGATGAAGAACAGAGAACATCTTTACTGTTTGAGATGAAGAACAGAGAACATCTTTACTGTTTGAGCTGAAGAACAGAGAACATCTTTACTGTTTGAAATGAAGAACAGAGAACATCTTTACTGTTTGAGATGGACTGAAGAACAGAGAACATCTTTACTGTTTGAGATGAAGAACAGAGAACATCTTTACTGTTTGAGATGGACTGAAGAACAGAGAACATCTTTACTGTTTGAGATGAAGAACAGAGAACATCTTTACTGTTTGAAATGAAGAACAGAGAACATCTTTACTGATTGAGATGGACTGAAGAACAGAGAACATCTTTACTGTTTGAGATGAAGAACAGAGAACATCTTTACTGATTGAGATGGACTGAAGAACAGAGAACATCTTTACTGTTTGAGATGAAGAACAGAGAACATCTTTACTGTTTGAGATGGACTGAAGAACAGAGAACATCTTTACTGTTTGAGATGAAGAACAGAGAACATCTTTACTGTTTGAGATGAAGAACACAAGCACCTTTACAGTTTGAGATGGACTGTGTGCTTGAGGAATCTTTGGAATTCTAATTTGTCCTCGTTGGCCAAGGCACGATCCGATGCGTCATTGTCGTTGTATTTTGTGGCAAGTGTCTGCATTCTTTATCCATCCTCAGCATTCTTTTGTTCCGTAGTAGTACTTAGGACATACTGTAGATATTACAGTATGTTACAGTATGCATTACATACTGTAGATATTACAGTACGCAGATTATGGAGGACACAAGAACGGACAAGAGCGCATATTAAGAAAGCCTTTAAGACTGAGGTGGCATCCAATCTGATTGGTCAGAGTAATGTGTGGATGTTAAAAAACACAGCAGAGAGTAGAGTGGGCCGATGGCAGAGCAGAGGTGTGAAGATAACAGGCTTACCACCAGGTGAGAAATGGTACGACCACAAACACTTGCCTAATCGGGCCAATGACTGGCCCGAGTCAGCATCTTAGCAATCTCGGAACCCATCGTCTATCGGTCTGACGGCGATAGATAGATAGATAGATAGATAGATAGATAGATAGATAGATAGATAGATAGATAGATAGATAGATAGATAGATAGATAGATAGATAGATAGACGATGGGTTCCGAGATTGGCATCTTAGTAGTCCCGGGCCATCTAGCAGTCCTCACTGTCGAACCCTGCCCTTCTCAGTGCCACGGTGGCTCCGGACCAGAATAGCTTAGCGTTCGCAAATTAGCAGCACCGCTTTTACTTACAGCGGGCGGTCCTTTGTTCCCCGTAACGACAGACCCGAGGACAGCGTTTGTGGTCGAGTTACTGATGGTTTCTATAAGGAAAACTGATCCTGGAAACAGCTGTCAGAGGGAGGCGGAAAGTATTTTGAGAGCTTTGTAGCTAGTAGCTGCTGAGGTTTGTAAGGTTGTCATTATCATAATGTTGGGGTTGCCAGCTAGCAAGGCCGGCGTGTAGCCCTGAACAGGAGGTTAGGCACACACATGTATATGCAGTACAGCATATATGCGCGCACACACATGGAGACACATGTACACACACACACATTTTTATTTAATTTAACCATTGTCTAACCAGTTTAGTCCCTTTTTAAGATTAAGAATCTCTTACTCAAGGGAGACCTGGCAAAAGAAGCAGCAACATACAGCAATCTCAGAGTCAAAGTCAGAATAGAGTCAAAATCACATCAAAGAAGTAAGGTTAAACAGTGTATCAATTCAAAAGTCTAAAGTCCACTATTCCAATATTAAACCAGCAGGTTAACAGGGTCAAAACCTATTTAAATCTTGACTAAACAAAGCTTCTCATTGAGTCTGCCACAAGATCCTTCAACTCATTTATAGAGAGCAGTAGTCCGTTGCACCAGCTGAATGTACACTCGATCTTAAGTTAGGGGGTAAAGTCTACACTAAACATTACGTCGAAACTAATTAGTTTGACACTAAAACTGGGTCTTTGTTTAGTGACGTTTTCACCTTCTGTGGCCAATAACATATGAGCCAAAATCAATTTCTCGTGCCCCGATAAACGGTAGCCTAAGTTGATATTGACTAACTTGAGAGTAAGAGAACAAGACAAACCAACGAATAGGTATGTGATCTTGTACAAAGTATTTGGATTCTAATACAGACATCAATAGTTTACAATAGTTTAATAATTTACATTCAAACCAGCCTATGTTGGAACTTAAATTTAAACAGGCTGAAATCATTTTGAGGTCCATGAGACCTCCATGAAGAAAAAGCAGAGAACATAAAGGCGCTTTGACCTAATTCAGCTCTGGCCTTAGGGACAGATTACAAAAACCATTCCTTAGACCGTAACCACTAATCTCCGCCATGTATTTTTTTTTTTTTTTTAGCTATAAGAGCAAAGATGGAAGAGAAAGCAGACCCAGAATAGCCTCATAGATAAAAATGTACCAGTGAATAAAGTGCATGAGTGGACATGGCAGGTCAGTCAACCCAAGCACACAAGTACAGCCTGTGTAGTCCCGATGGTAGTCATTATGTTGGGGTTTCCTGGGCCGTCGCTCCTGCCGTAGCCCACAAAGTCGGTTTGGTGCAGCCACGCCCTTCTGATGACATCACAAACCTGCGCCTGTCATCCCCCAGGCTGGACCACATGAGATATGTGTGTGTGTGTGAGAAAGAGAGAGAGAGAGAGATATACTATATGATTTGCCTAATCCTTAATTGGATGTAGATGTGGAGATAGTGGAGAGTTAATGCAGTGATTTTAATGAGGTTTCCTATAGTGGATCAGTTGACAGTCATATTATGGTGTGTATGCAGATACATTATACTGGATACCCAGCAAGCATCTGAATGGGTGGCGACATGCAGAAAATAGTGAAGTTTAATATCATTGCAAATGAGCACAATATTTTCACTATATGATGTTATAGCACAATAAAAAAAAATCATATTATGACTGAATTGTTTGGGAGAAAGCTGTGAGGAATATTGCGACATGGTCTGTTCTCCCACCTCGTTTCTCTCTCCCAGTCCGGCGGTTCTGCAGGATGGTGTGTGTTGCTGGCGATTCTCCTTTTTTTATTGCTCTGCAGACTCTGTTGTCGATCAGGATGTCAGGACAGATCCGGAGCGTCGATTCCAGCTTTCCCTTTCACTGGGGGAGCTGCTTCACGAAAGACGAGGAGAGCCCTTCACTTCTCCTTTGATATTCTGGCACATTGTCAAGCTCGCTCGGCCACAGACTGCATATGTGTGTGTGTGTGTGTGTGTGTGTGTGTGTGGGACCGACCGTTGCCATGGAGTTGGCTCTGGTTGCCATGGTGTTTTTGGGTTTGGAGTTGTGTGTATGAAACGTTGAAAACTCGAATCATAGTTTTGCCTGTGTATGTGCATATGAATAGTATGTGTGTGCATCTTGAACATAACTTACTGTAGCTACTGTTTTTGACACTGGAACAGCATGGAAAGTATTTTTGGCTCAAATGATGGGTAGTACATGTAGAAAGCATTGAAATACAAAGATCTCTCCCCAGTAGTCACTGATCAGCCATCATTCTCCAGAGTTCACTGGTCTTCCTTTCACATTGCTCCTCCTAGGTGCCTATATAATATATAATCCCATATAAAAGGCATTTTAGCCCAACTGCTCCAGTGGAGCTGCTCAATTGCCAACAGTTAAGCCAGGAAATGGGAAACTGACATGGAATCGACCTAGAATCGATGTTAATTAGCTTCAATGTAAATTACATTGAAACAACACTGAAATGTATACCTACATAGAGGCCTGGCTACACTACCACTTCCCAGCCTTGGGTGTGTGTGTGTTTGTGTGTGTGCAGTGAAAATATTTCAAGTGGAAAGGCAAAAAAGACAGAAAAGAAAACAATAAAATCTTAGACGTTCTACACAAAGGGATGGACTGAAACTATTACCAGTATAAGAAATTAACTTTTTTGGCCCTTTGATCTGATTTTCAGGGGCGTTTTGGTCCTTTTTGGAGGCAACTACATGTGCATGCAATAATACATTTGCATTGCAGATGAAAAACATGAAATTTGTACCACTAAGATTCATGCTAACTTCTTTCCCACTGCTTTAAACTGGCGGCAGGCCTTCCAGAAGACTCTCTGACCTCAACCAGTCCATCTTCCACCCCTCCGCTGTTGAGTTTTCCACTATATTGGTTGTTTTATTTGTTGTTGACTCAGTGGTTTGTGTGCAGTCTCATTTTCTTCTACTGCTGGCTGCGTGGGGCCACATTTTCTACTGCTTCAGGCTGCGTACAGAAACCGCTTTGAAAAAGCATTTAGATGCTAAAACTCTCCATTGAAAGCCAGGACAATAATCATAACAATTGTTCATAGTATTCCCATGATGTCATATGCATTTCCTACCAATGTGAATAATAATAATGATTCAATAGCTTTGCATTTTTTGTTTTTGTCCAAAATTGTCCAATTTTAATTTAGTGGATATCGACACAAAATATTGACTACTGGCAGCTTCAGTCCAAAAATAACGGCACCTTGTTATGACAGTTAAATAATAAAACATATTCATGCACATTTGTGTGGAATCAAATTGTAGAATCAGTTCAGGTTAAAGCCTTCCCTTAGACCAGTGGTTCTCAACCTTTTTCATATCAAGGACCCCTAATCTAGTCCACATTAGGGCCACGGACCCCCATTTGATGAGATTTTGTCTCTCGGACCCAAATCTGAGAATATTTTTATTGTGTATCTACTGTAGGTAGAGAGATAACAGTGAAACTATGATCAAAATAGTCATTCTAAAATGACAAAATAATGAAGTTTAACAATTCATCAATTTGCTGGGGACCACCTGGAATGCTCTCAAGGACCCCTGGTGGTCCCCGGACCCCACGCTGAGAACCACTGCCTTAGACAACCATTATAATATTGATCAATTCTGGTGGCTGATATCCGATTCGTCTAACCCTGCTCCTTATTCCCTGTCCTCTTCAGCAAGCATCCAGGCCCACCTTCTTCGCCAGGAAGTTCGAGGCCAGCGTCAGCCAGGAGATCATCAGCCAGTTGGACTCCTTCCTGTTCGGAGCGTACGCCGCGGGGACCCCGGGCCTCCAGGCCTACTGGGAGAACATCTACGAGCAGGAGACGGACGGCCTCGCCAGCCTACCGGACGCCGCGCTGAGCCACTACCACGCCTTCGCCCGCATGGGACTGGCCCGCGCCGCTGGCTCGCTGCAGGGCCACCCCAACGACAAGAGCTGCAGGTAGAAACACGGGTGGCAGGGCGACCTAGTGGTTAGAGCAGTGGTCCAGGGGTCTTTGAGGGGGTTCCAGGGGTCTTTGAGGGGGTGCCAGGGCTCTTTGAAGTGGGTCCAGGGGTCTTTGAGGGAGTTCCAGGGCTCTTTGAATGGATTTCGGGGGTCTTTGAGGGAGTTCAGGGGTCTCTGAGTGGATTCCCGCGGTCTTTGAGGGAGTTCCAGGTGTTTTTGAGTGGATTCCAGCGGTCTTTGAGGGAGTTCCAGGTGTTTTTGAGTGAATTCCAGCCGTCTTTGAGGGAGTTCCAGGAGTCTTTGAGGTGGTTCCAGAGGTCTTTGAGGAGGTTTCAGGGATCTTTGAGGGAGTTCCAGGGGTCTTTCAGTGGATTCCAGGGGTCTTTGAGGGAGTTCCAGGGGTCTTTCAGTGGATTCCAGGGGTCTTTGAGGGGGTTCCAGGAGTCTTTTAAGGGGTTTCAGGGGTCTTTGAGTGGATTCCAGGGGTCTTTGAGGGGGTTCCAGGAGTCTTTTAAGGGGTTTCAGGGGTCTTTGAGTGGATTCCAGGGGTCTTTGAGGGGGTTCCAGGAGTCTTTTAAGGGGTTTCAGGGGTCTTTGAGTGGATTCCGGGGGTCTTTGAGGGAGTTCAGGGGTCTTTGAAGGGGTTCCGGGGGTCTTTGAGTGGATTCCAGGGGTCTTTGAGGGGGGTCCAGGAGTCTTTTTAGGGGTTTCAGGGGTCTTTGAGTGGATTCCAGCCTAATGAGAAATGGCTTAATGTCACTATAATTTAATTCACTAGAAATTATCCAAATTAGATAATGTATAAGAATGACTATTGTGATCACAGGTTTCATTCTCACCACTGTTATCTCCCCATGTCCCCAACTAAACTCTTCTCATATGAGTCTCTGGGACAGAATCTTGAATCAAATAGAGGGTCTGTTTCTACACAACAGGTTAAAACTGGGTTCTCCCACACAGGAAACCAAACGCCTTCCAGTCAGCCAAGACCGACTCCACACCAGCTAAAGCAAATACTGAGGATTATAACTGGGACATAAAACTAACTTGTTGACTGACCACAGTGGCAAGTGTATTCAGAATCTCACCAGCTAATTGAATAGGGGTTTTGCAGTTGCGTCACCAATCTCCTTTAGCCATGTACGCCTCCATCATGAAGGTGCATTGGAGAATTGGCTTTATACAAATATTTGTAGTGTGAGTGTAGGTCATTTCAGTATTTTGTTTCTGAAAATCAAAGGCCAATATCCGCCTGATACATCAGTGTAATCCTACTATTTATTCTATGTATTAATGCGCTCAAAAGAATCAAGTCACTCACTGTAGTGAGTACTTGTTTTTGCTAAGAGAAATTGCACAAGTACCATCTGTGGGGAGGTGGAAGACCAGCAGATGGAATGGGTCTTTCCACTAGACTATGTGTGTGTGTGTGTGTGTGTGTGTGTGTGTGTTTGCCAATCCAAATTAAATATTAAGATAACGTTAGCTTGTCCTGGGGTACAATCAGGCTTCAGTGTCTCGGCAGGCTGGGCATTTTCCAGCCCTGTGAGTGTGTGTGTGTGTGTGTGTGTGTGTGTGTGGAGGCTATGGCTGGGGTGGAGACCCACAGTGCGTACAAGGAGCTACTTGTTGTTGGTGTAACGGGTGGGGATTCGTGGCTGGAGTGGGTGGGGGTTAGTGGGTTAGTGTGGGAAACGTGAGTGTGTGTATGTGTGGGGGGGGGTGTGTTGGGGAAATGTCTTATGGGAGTGGTGGGCGGAGGAGAGAGGCCGGTCTGTTCTCTTTAGCCTGTGACTAAAGCCAAGCAACAGCTAAGTGTGTGTGTGTGTGTGTGTGTGTGTCAGGTACATGGCCACGGGCCACCCGGTGTCGGTCCACCTCTACTTCCTGTCCGACCAGTTCCAGGGCTACCTGGTCCGTCATGTGGCCACTAACCGAGCCTCCACCCAGCTGGAGAGCCTGGAGACCTGGGTGACGCCCAAAGACCACTTCACCCTGGCCCACCCCCCCCACACCACCAACAGGCTGCAGCATGTTCAGGTCAGACACACACACACACACACACACACACACACACACACACACATACAAACATATAACTAGTGTTTGACCGATATGGGTTTTTAAAGGTTGATACCAAAAAATTTTTTTAGATCGAGGCTGCTGTCGTGGAAATCTGTCAAAAGCACTGGACTCATACACAAAGTAAAGACACAAGCCACTTACTGATTTTGAAGATTAATGAGATTATTATTGAGTCAATAATAAGGAGACATAAGATCACACCCAAAGCTTACATCAGTATGTCTCAACTAAAAAACAGAATACTTGATCTTATATAGTTTTCTAAGAGACAAAGAAATGATCTGTGGTTGGTCAATACATATTTTCTTAAATACTTTCAACCAATTGGCACAAAGCCATGAGAGAGGGCATCCCCTGATCATGCGTCTACCACATGTGTTTATCAGACATGCAGTCATGTCACAGGACACCTTCAAAACAGAGCCTCAACATCTGGTTTCACTTAAATGTCTCTACTAGGGTCTCTTTGTCCATAATATAGGTGAAAGGTAAATCAGAACATAATGAATAAATGATAAAACTAGATACTTGACTTAGTTTACCTTGACATTCCCCCCTTTTTATCATTTATCAACATGACCCCAACACATCAACCTTCACATATGCACAAGCCAGAGACATGAGCAAAACATCCATTATGAACAACCAAATCATTCTATCATTGTTACACATAGAGGTCATCAACCCCTGTGCTTTGTATATCCGGATCCAGGTAGAATTTCAGCTGTTGGAAGTTGTTTTTATCATCAAAGTCTTAACATTTATCATCATATTGTATTGCTACAGCAGTTAGTGAGATAGTGTTGAACTTATGAATCATAGCTTTAGCACAACTCAGAAAACACATGGCTATCAAAAATAACAAGAGTATGGTTCCTACAACAGGCAAAATTGTCTCCAGTATACCTGAACCAAAAATATTTGTCAACCAACTATAGAAAAGATCAGCAGAACTGGGCTGGAAACTAGACCGAAAACGGTTCAAAACAAAAATAACATCCGTCAAATTATCTGTAAAATACAGGAACCACCAGTCAAATTAAATGTTGCACATAAACCTCCAGTCTTAGCTAATAAAATCCAAGACTTGCTGGTGTCTTAACAAAGTCAATCTATGGGACTTCAAAGTCTCCTTAATGAATGAAAAACCTTTCACAGTTGCATTTGCAAAACCATACATAGTATAAGACAGGTTATCTAGCTGTAAAGCTAAATGAGATACTCTTATCTGTGGATTGAAAAAATGTACCACCTTCTCATACCAGGGGATATCACGGTCAAAAGTTGTTGTAGCTACAAGATCTATAATAAGAGGTCTAAGCTTCCTAACACGAATGTCATTCAAGCCACTTGTTTCAGTTGAAGAAGTATTTTGCCACTGATTTGTTGTTCAAATTAAATGTACTGGTACTGTTAGATGAGCATAACAACATCCTAACTAATACCTGGGTAAATAATAGTAATTTGATTCATTTTATTTCTTACATTAATTCCTCCCTTTTGTCACAGAGTGACAACTAAGATGAAAATAAAATGAAAGCTAGATACATCCTACCCTATGTATACTTCACTTAAACAGTGAGGAAAACATTACTTCTGAGAGTTACAAGCAAGCTTCAAATTAAATTAGGGTAAAAAAAGAACACAATAAAGCATGTTATCTTCAACCCATGAGCTTTACACTCAGTAGAAGGCCACCACACTGGAGAGGTTACTAGCACATCCGATGCAGAGTGGTTTCGTCTCGTTCTTCAAAAGCTGCTTCGTCGTTGTCACTATCAACCTAGAAGACAGATGCATTTTGCAAAGTGGAAGAAACAGGAAAAAAGTAGCAGCTTTAGCTACAGCATCAGCAACAACAGTTCCCAATGAAACTGGATCAGCACCACCTGTGTGAGCCTGTCATTTACAAACAGCATGAAAATGATGACACAAATTGAAAGCATATTGATAGTCTATGTAGAGGATGAGGTCTTTACCAGCACCTAAAATAAAAGCACAGGTTAAGGCAAAGAATTCTGCTGCTTGCGCAGAAAAATGTCCTGGAAGCTTAGCACTTCCAACAACATCATATGCAGTGCAAACAGCATAAGCAACACAAGGAACACCATCTACAAAGAAAACACAGTCAGGGTTAATCAGTGATATATCAAACAAGGCATCACAAGGTTTGGCAGCAATATCAACAACCTGTAAGCAGCAGTGGGATTCACCATCTTCCACTGTAGGGAGAAGTGTGGAAGGGTTAAAACAATACAGCACTTCAGAATAACATGAGACATAGGCCTTCATTTACGACATGAACGTACGACAGAAAACTGGGCGTACAGTCATTTCCACGCAAAACTCAGCATTTATCAATTTGGATGTAAACGGAGGCTACGATCAAATCTCACGTCAAGTCTAAACTCGTGTAGCAAGTTTTCGAGTCAACGTGGACTTGCAGTGCAGCATAGTAAATCTGTCTGAGTCAGAAAATTGTTATTAGACCATATAGTATTCTGACTGGCATCTAAGCATATGCAGCCACATATCCATCACTTAAAAATATGTAACCTATGGCAAAATATTCTATTTTGTAAATGCCTACATCGACTATGTGTCATATCCCTAACATGAATAAGTATTTTCAAATTGTTAACAGGGTTAACAGTTTTCTGGTGTAAGATTAATTTCTCTTTCATTTTGAGATAGCCTACTTGTTTGAGGTCTGACCATTTTTTCTTCACCTACATGTAAAGAATTGCGATACAAGCTTTATATTAGGCTATTATTATATATGGTATACATATCACGGATGTATAATTAAATATTCAAACGTCAGCTAAAGTTCAATTGTCCATGGCAACGCAGTTGATCGCAGCAGTAATTTCTTTCCATACTGCATTTTTCCGACTTCCTTTGATAACTTTCCAGGCTGCCAAATAGAACTAATTGATTCAATTGGACTTTGCGATGTTAGAGTTTCTATATGGAGATCGGAGAAGTTTCTCTTCTTGGACGTATTACGCATCTCCATCTCGTAAACTCTAGGGACGAGGCCCCTAAACCAAGAATATCTAAGGACGTGATATTTAAATGAAGATTGTTTTCAGTCGCGGCATTTATCAACGCCCGATCATTCTTACACTGTAATTGGCGAGTTACAAACGTTTCATGAATCACACGTGAACCCTGTCGTAAGATAATTTCTGCTCGCCAATCTGCGCTGGTTTCTACGCTAGATTGATAAATGAGGGCCTAGTAAGTAGAACATTCCACCAATGCAGCATCTTTGTAGGAGTTAGGTGAGCAGTTTTAGCCTGAAGAATGAAAAAAATGGACAGCATGTGAAACATGAACGATTAAAGAACACATAACAACATTGTCAGCAGTTATAAAGACAGCTTCAGTAGCTGCAGCAACAGACCTAAAGCATAGGACCGTTGCTCTCTCAGTCGTAGACAGGTGTTTAGAGCGCTGTTTGTCACCATGAGACATGAGAGTCAAAACAGCTGACATAAACCCATCTTGTTCAGAGTTGAACAGATTGAAGGGTTTATTATAGTCAAGGAGTCCTAAACAGGAAGAACTAGAAAAAGCCTATTTCAAGTCAGTAAATACTTTGTCAGTCTCAATAGTCCAAGTCAGGGGGTCAGTCATGGCCAAATGTTTACCACTGTGCGTGATGTCATACAGTGGTAGAGATATCTCTGCATAGTCACGTATCCATGGGCGGCCGTAGCCTACAAGACCCAAAAACGACATCATTTGCTTGCAGGTTTTGGCACCTCCAAAATTGCTATACCGCGTTCGGGATCGAGTTTACAACCGTCACGTGTGACAATATGTCCTAGATAGCGTACGGACTATAAAACCAGCTGGATTTTATCTTTTGAGACCTTGTATCCATTCTCTGCTAAGTAACAGAGAAGGGAGACAATGTCTATTTTGCAGGCCTGCTCAGAAGGGGAACACAACAAAAGATCATCCACATAATGTACTACCACAAGGGGACTCCCAACCTGAGAGGTTCTCAGCTACAGCCAGAACAAACAAAGTAGGGCTGCTTGAGAAACCCTAAGGCATACAAGTCCACATGTAGCGCTTACCATTTAAGGTAAAGGCAAACCAGAACTGGGAATCAGGATGCACAGAAATGCTGAAAAAAGCATTTGCCAGGTCAATCACAGTAAACCAACAAGAATCAGATGAGACCTAAGACATTAGAGTTACCACATTTGGTACTGTGGACGCTGGATGTTGCACAGTGTCATTTACAGCTCTCAAATCTTGAACAGGTCTTCAACCACCGTTTGGCTTTCTAATAGGCAGAAGAGGGGTATTGCAAGGAGAATGTGGGCATTCCACGATGGCACCTTGTTTTTTTTCAGTGACTCAATAACAGGAGCAATTCCCCCTACAGCCTCTAGGCTGAGGGAATATTGTCTCTTACATGGTCTGAAAAAAGATTTTGGTTCTACCACTATAGGTGTTGCTGTTTTCATACAGCCAAAATCAAATTTGCTAGTAGCCCATAACAGTTGCTAAAGGCATGTGAAAAGAATAGAAAGTGGTGTCTTTCTCTTGGTGAAAAAAACACAAAACAAAACATCCTCATCTACATGCTCTGTGAGATCCCAAAAATAACCATTATGTGTTATCTTAATAAAAATACCTAGTGTTTTAGAGGAGAAAATAATACCATCCGGACTGCAGTACATATTTATTCCCAAAGCACACATAAGATCATGTCCCAACAAATTATCTGGACAAAAATCTGTCAACAAAAAAGGATGATTTCCTTTGTAATCACCTTAAGTGACAGAAAGTGGTTCAGAAATCGGTTTTAATACCAGGACTCCTGATGAGCCAATTGTTTTAAAAAAAAATGTTTTGTTGATTGGGTGCATTTGGGAGCAACTTAGACTGCACAACGGAAACATCTACACCAGAATCAACCAAAAAGAACACCACTTCATTTCCTACTCTCAAACTTAATTTAGCTACTTTCTGTCTCTATGGGTAGTGTTTTAATATATTGACCATAAGTTATAAGTTCAGTGTCTTTCTGTTCATCTGAGCTATACTGTTCACCTCTCTGACCTGTTCCCTCTGTCTCCTATGTGTTATCTATCTGGAATCCTGGAGCATTCACAGACAGTCCTAAGAGTTGCATGTGGCCAGGATCCATCAGGTGCATTCTCACGTTTTCGTAGGCCAGACCTGTGATTTGATGAACAGTCATGAGCCATATGGCCATACCCTTTACAGTTGCAGCACTCCAGGCATTGCTGGTTAGGAGGCTGTGTGGGTGGTTGTCTTCCATAGCCTCTACCTTCACGTCCTCGTCCTCGGTGTACTTCATTGCCTCGATTTCCAGTCTGTTGATAAAACATTAACTATGCAGATTGGAATTTCTTACTGTGTTTCTACTCAATGTCACTCTGGTTCCTTTCAGTGTAGAGGACATAAGCCCAGACTTCACTTAGGGGTTTTGTTTCCCAGACGATGCACGTAGCCACAGTTTGGCTCTTCAGAGTTGAATGGAGACCTTGTATCAACGCATTCTTCAGCAGGTTGTCGTAGGCATCATTATCCTGGTCAACACCAGAATGGGCAGCAAACACAGATTCCATTCTAGCACGATAATCAATGGCAGACTCACCATCATTCTACATGGTCCTGTAGATTTCAGGCCAACTGGTACGCAGGGAAAAAGCAGTTTTCACAGCAGTAGAGCTTATCCATCTAGTCTCTGTATTCCTGGTAATCTGGATCATAGTTTGTGTGCCGGCTGGCTGGCTTGATGTTCGGCCGTCTTAACAGAAAACACCTACGGTATACTGCTTCTACCTCTGCCAATGTAGGGTGACACATTGTCAACAACTGTTTCATTGCAACCTCCCACTTCTCACCTCCAGTTTTGTGGGGGTCTGGCAATTCTTTGGCAACTTCCTTCAGTTCATCAGGTTGTCATGGCCTGTAGACCAATACATGCGGCTGCCAGAAGCCTTGACTTCCATCTGCAGGTTCTGATTACTAATTCAGAAACATCATCATAGGTATCTGGGTCACCGTGTCTGTTTCCTGCTTAGTTGACATGCTGCGAATCTGTGGGCAGTGAAAAACAAAAGGGAAGGAGGTAGAGTCTGCATAGAAAGGAGGTGGTGAAAGCCCTGATGAGTCTTCCTCCTTCTTGAGATCAGACCCTCCCATTCTCTGTAGAAATGGATAGAATCCAATGGTTGATGGAGGTGGAACCTGAGATGTAGGAGGGACTGAGGCTACTGCCTGCAGGGCCACATCATCATCGTCATCAGTCACATCACACCCATTTCCTGAGGATGGAGCTGTGCAGGATAGAGCATACGCGGAAACAGGTCCCTATCTCTGTCCCTACTTTTCTTTTCTTCCTTTTGAAAACATCACAATAGCTTTGCTGCTTTAACCTCTACTTCTCGCTCCCACTTTTGGAACAATTCACTTTCTTTTTCCATTTTTCTTCTTCTTCTCTTTCCTCTAACCATCTTACATCTAACTAAACAGTTTACACTCAAAATACCTTTTATGGGGAAAATACCTTCAGTTACGTAGTGCCAAAGTGGAACATCCTCAACCACACTTTTACCCCATTTATCTGCCATTACTTTTACAGGACCCGCAAGTGGGTCAGAAATTTGGTCTAATTTTCCTAATGTGTTTACCATCTCGCTCTCAGTTGTGGTTGCCCTTTTATTTATTTATTTATTTATTTATTTTTACCACACTTGATGAGTGGACCATACAATAATATCTCCTATAACAAATTACTATATCAAAGTCTTTTACACTTCATATCACAATAAGTGTATAAATGACGTCTCTTCTATACACTCTATTATAATCATATATTATTATTATACACACTATAGATTCTGGTACCTTAACAACTACTTCACTCACTCCATTACTCCTCTCACAACCACATATCAGAAGGCACTATAGTTTTAGTCACTCCTCTCATTCGGGAAATGGGAGGTATAGCTCCGCCCACCAAAGTACACTCACTGTTCAAGTCCAGCAAGGTCAGTCCCACTCAAGACATGAAAAGAAACACATCACAAGCAGAATAGTCCCACAGACTATCTTAAAGGAGTAATCACTCTTTTCACAACTGCATTCACACAAAGCCAATGGAATGTACCATGATATCAGCCAGGTAGTTTGTACGACACTTTCGTTCAGAGCAACGTACCCTTTGTGTGGATAAATACCCACAGGACACTGATATCACAGTGGCATCCCCATTCACTCACAGAATATCACAAACAATTTTTCTTTTCTTTTTTTCTCTTTTTTCTTTGTTACAAGTTTTCTTTTCTTCTCTTAAGGCCTTTCTCTTAGGACCCCCCTGTCCTTTTCTAATAGGTCTGTTCGCTCTTCAAACTCAGTACACACACACACACACACACACAGAAAAAAAAAGGCCTTGATTTGAGTGAGTCTCTCTCACCCAGCGCTTTTATCGGTCACACCGAACGGATCCGGAGGCAAGAAACCATTTCTCCCTCATTGTGCACTTTATCGGTCTCACCGAACGGATCCGGAGGCAAGAAACCATTTCTCCCTCATTTGTGCACTTTAAGGCGAGAGCCAACCGAAGTTCCTCTCCCTTTTTCAGGCAAATTCTCCCTAGGAGAAAATTCCTCCCAGTAGAATTCCCTGTTCTAAGCTTAGAATTAACAATCAAAAATCTTCAAACCCAATCAGTGCGTGTATATAAACAATATTTATACAAATTTAGAATACGAAAAGTGACCAGTTACAATTTCCACAAAAATTAGCATGCCAATCAAGACTCTAAAATCCTCCAAGAATCAAAACCACTTACTGTGTCCCGAATCTATGGAAGAGAGGGATTGCAGGCATCTCTGAAAACAACCCAGTATAATTGGGGTCGAGGTTTCCTCAGTCTGTCTAACAAACCGCCTAGCTAAGGGCAATCCATCCTCCCACAGACACAGCCAACAGGTTTCAGGATCTCGGTGGAACCTCCAAAATGTCGTGGAAATCTGTCAAAAGCACTGGACTCATACACAAAGTAAAGACACAAGCCACTTACTGATTTTGAAGATTAATGAGATTATTATTGAGTCAATAATAAGGAGACATAAGATCACACCCAAAGCTTACATCAGTATGTCTCAACTAAAAAACAGAATACTTGATCTTATATAGTTTTCTAAGAGACAAAGAAATGATCTGTGGTTGGTCAATACATATTTTCTTAAATACTTTCAACCAATTGGCACAAAGCCATGAGAGAGGGCATCCCCTGATCATGCGTCTACCACATGTGTTTATCATACATGCAGTCATGTTATAGGACACCTTCAAAACAGAACCTCAACATCTGGTTTCACTTAAATGTCTCTACTAGGGTCTCTTTGTCCATAATATAGGTGAAAGGTAAATCAGAACATAATGAATAAATGATAAAACTAGATATTTGACTTAGTTTACCTTGACACACCCAAACATCAAGTAGCAACAAAGAGAAAGCAGGTGCAAATAGCAGGCACTTGGAAGTTCATTGCTAAGCATTAAAACTCACTATAAACTATAATCCCCCACTATAAACACATAAATACAGAGTTACAAACTGTATGTGCTACCTAGACTATGTACACAATGCACTTGAATGATTGATTTTCTTGTATGTTCATGTCATGCACACAAAGTGCCCAACCCTCAAGCATTTACAAGTCACCAAAGTTACAGTTACAGTGGTCACACATTTCATTTCATTACAAAATTACAGATTATCATACAGCTTGGTCCTAAACAAAATATTCTGCCTTCTCTCCCAAGCTTGGCAAATAAAATCTGCTACAGAAAAGATTCCCTTCAAGCACAACTCAAGTTTTTCATAATCATCCAGCCCAAAGAAATCAACACAAATAGAGGACATTTTACTAAAACGTAAATCCCTTACCTCCTTGTAGACAGGACAGTAAAACAAAAAATGAACCTCGTTCTCAATTTCACCAAACAAAGTCTGTCCTCCTCTAATGGTAATGTTCCTGAACCTAACTGTGCGCATAAGGATCTTTGTCTTTTGTTAAAATTATACTTCACATAAGGTTCTACACTGTAGCTCTTTATGAGACAATAAGTTTGTAGTTTTTGTTTATACCATATATCAACAGACCATTTTTCTTTATACATGAGAAACACTGAAACAACAAACAAAATGAATGACAAATGACGTTCAAATAAAATAAGGATTTCAACTCATTGGCCCAGGGATGACCATGCGAAATGTCCCAATTAAATATCTTTTTAGTGAGTCTCTGATTGATATGATGCTCCGGTAAAGTTTTTTAGATGGAAGGAGCGAGAACAGAACATGAGCTGAGTTTCAACACCAGTTTGGATGGTACAACTGTATTAAAAGCAGAGCTATAATCAATAAACAACATTCTGACATAGGTATTTTTCTTTTCAAGGTGCACTAAAGCAGTATGCAAGTGAGATAGGATATATGATATGACCAATCGTTCCAGACACTTCATAATAATAGAGGTCAGACAAGTTAAGTGACCAATCAAAACAACCTGGTCCCTGCCCTTTCCTGTTTGAGTTAAAGCTAAAGTGTTTCGCTTCGTGAAATTTTGTTGCTCTTCCTGAACTGTTGGAATGTTTTGTGATTGGTTGCTTTGCTTCGTAACTTTGTGTTTTCTTTTCTGTTTGTTGTTTGACTTCTGACTTTGCATTGCGTTTTCTGAACTGCTGTGTTGCTCTCTTATTTGGCGCTTTGTTGTCTGATTCTTTGTTCTGTTTTGTGATTTTGTGTCCCACAACATACAGTAAGTCGGGGGTAAAGCGCTCTGTGACATTTCATTTCATTTCATTTCTGTGACAAGCTGTAGGTCACTTGCTTCATCAGCAGCAGTCGGGTCTGAATTCTTGTCCAGATGTTTTTTTTCCATGATGTTTTCTGAATTTCAGTCCAACAACAATCCCACCAATAATTGCTACCACTGCTAAGACTGGTCCCACTACAGCATGTCCATGACTGGCATGAACATCTTTGGCATCTGAACCTCCATCCATGGCATCTGAATATCCATCCATGGCATCTGAAGAGCAGAAAACAGATCTGTCAGGTAAATGATGACTGGTCAGGAGAAAAGCCTCCATCTCCTCATCATCACACTCATGTTGGCGTGTGGTCGGAAACATCTTAGGCAGTTTTCTACATGGACTCACATCACCCAATATCTACTGCAGTTTCACAAAACCATTTATACAACCCCTTATGAACTATAGCTTTATGAAACGTTTTATAAACATGTTAACATATTATCTATCTTATATTTCCATGCAGTGCCTCTTCATAACCGGCCACTAACATGGAGCAGACTCCAGCCAAACTCTGGCATTCTGTATCAGCTGAGCTCACCTTTAACCTTGAGGATGATGATGCTGCAGTACTCAGCGGCTCTCTTTGTGCGTCTTGCTCTGTCTGTTGCAACACGACACTCGTACGTTCCATTGTCGTTCCCGTTCACATTCTTAAGAATTAAAGACAAGTCGCCGTTCTTCATTTCTCTGTCTGACAGCTCCACCCGGCCCGCAAAAGATGGATTCTGGTAGGACGGATATATGCGCCTGTCTCGGTAAAAGAAGACGTATTCTGGCTCCAGGTCAGGTCTGGTCCACTCCAACACGATGATGGGGGCATTGTTGGGACTCTGACACTTCAGAGTGACATCCTGTCCGGTATACGCTGTCACCACTTCCAGGCCTAAAGGACAATGGAAAAAACCCCAGAGCAGAGAAGTCAACAATATAATTCTTCTATCAAGAAATACTTCAATTTTTACCAATCTAAACTCAAAAGGACTCCACAGTCAGGACCTGTAGTCAACACTCATCTGTTTTGACATCAGCCCCATTCACACAGGACTCTTATTACCTGTGGACGTCCAGTGATTTGTAATAACTGTGGAAATCATTCGTGCTTTTTAATTCCATGCGAATCTGCCATATATTTAATTTGTAAAGTAGAAATGTTGAAAACAAATGACTGTATTGTATTGTATTGTATTTTGGCAAAGACAGAGGTCCTTTTATAATACTAATCCTGTGTGAATCAAATACTAATTTTAGTAATTCATTGTTCTGTAATTTGTTTATGGTTCACAATTTCTTTTTCCTTAACTTCTAGATATGCCATTTCTATCTACCTGTTGTCATGAAAAATGGAGGCAGTAGTCATATTACGGAAGGTTTTGACTGCAATTCCAATGCAAATTGCTTTTCCTAAATCAGAATAACAAATTCGGCTTCAACTTTATTGTCGTTTTCAAGAGAAACCATACCAGGTTTCTCTTGAAAAAGAGATTGTATCTCAATGAGACAACCTGGTAAAATAAAGGTAAAATAAAATAAATTAATACTACACTAAGTCTCTTATTATAACTTCTTAGTGCAGCTGTTATTTTCTGCACACCCACACCCACAATTATATGTTTTATAGCCACCTTTGGCAATATATGCTGTAATTCCGGTTTGAGAGATTCCAGAGAGATTATAGTGAATGAAGGAGCGGCAGCTTCATATTACAGTTCAGAGTGGTTGGACTGTGGTACAGCAGATATTTTACCTGCCCAGTTTCTGCCTTGACATGCACATAGTTGGCAGTCTGACATCGAATCTGACACGACGAGACGCGCCCATCTTCACGTTTCCTGGTTTATACGGACACAGAGGCTAAGAGACGGACAAGCTGTACGTTTAGAAACACAAATATAGATTTAAGCCGTGTGATCAATTATTGTACCAGTGATGAAATGATCAGTGCCGTCAAAAGCATCACTGAAATTCTGCACGTCTATTCCATACTCTTGAAACAGTCGAGTCGAAACATGAGTTCTCATCTGTTGTCAAAGGCTGAGGATCTCCAAAATGGCCACGAGAGGCTGCATCACTTTACCTCACCTGAAAGCCACCAGAAAAATATTTTGCATCGTCAGAGCTTTGATCGACGGAGGAGGAAAACCCAAAAGTGCTTCATGATAATATTTAGGCAGAGAGCAGAGGATCAGAGGGAATTCGAGGGATTGGCAGCAGCTAGCATGTATCAAAGTCAATATTTTCCCAATTACATTATCGTAATTTCCGCTTCCTCTGAAATACCTAACAAGACAACAGTCATCTGAACAGCTGAACAGCTCTGGTTTCTGTCTGGGAGACCTCATGTCTCCCAGACAGAAACCACGTCATGTGGTGACTATAAGTTATAGTCACCACTTCATCTGTACTTCATCTGATACTAAGTATCTTAGTCAAAAGTGACACACAGTCTCCAACCAGAAAATTCCAGCTGCTTTAACGCATCTATAGGCAGAAGGAGCCTAGACGAGAGATAATTGTGTTTTTTCGAATAGCGAGAGCAGCTGTTATGAATTTTGTTCTTTGACACTTCATATGGTCAGGATCCAGTATTGTGACGGTTTTGCTTGTGAAAGGTTTTCACAAGAGCCCAACCTATCTTACAAATTGGAAAAAACAACTACAAGAATTCATACTGAGATATTGTGTATTTGAAAACAAACTTATGAAAAGTACACACACTTGTTTTGCATACGGTTACAGCTTTATTGTCTGAGATGGTGATACAGTAACGTTCAAGTGGCTTTAGTTTTAAAATCTGAAAATCTAGATCCAGTTTATAAAAAGGAACCAAGTAGCCTACTTCGAAGTAGTTGCACAGGCTGCAAAAAACAGGAAACCAAATCAAGGTCGTCAAACCTCACATTTAACTTTATGTTCGCATGAAATATGACGCTGCAAATAAAAATGACTTTTCCACACAGCATGTGAATTTTATTAATAGGAGTCTGCTCTAAATGCTCTTAAATCATTTTGCAAGTCAGGAAGGAACTGGTAACGATGGTGATGGAAATAGATTAAAACAGTAAGCCCGTGCACACCCACAGGCACGCGCATGTACCCACACCTATGTATACATTCAACTGAGCAGCTCACCGTGAGATGAAGACACCTGGTGCAAGATGCACAGAGCCAGGAGTGGCACAGATGTAAAATCCATGGGGCGATGCGGGGCCGTGCGGCCGGATGTGTTGCTGTAGGAATCTGATGCAGTCCTCCATACTCCACCTGTTGGCTGCTAGTTTATATATGGGAACAGAGAGACATGCCTCTGTGTCACGTGATTCACAAGAAGGGAGCTGTTTTTCAGAAGAGATGTTGCGTTCAGGTCACATAGGATTTTTCAAAACTGCTCATCTATGCCTCCCCGCTGTAGTTGTTTTTATTGCAAAAATAAATGTCTGTAGGAACCAGTGGCACAAAACTAGGATAAAGACATCCAGGATAAATGAGCAGGCGCGGCTTGACTAAGCCTTGTCGGCGCTATCTTGGATTAATTGGTTGCACGTTTGCCGAGCCAGGATGAAGAGACGCGGCTTAGTCAAGCCAGGTGTGGATGTTTGGGATAAGTGCGTGTTCACGGCATTCTTAAGAAGACCACGAAATTGATCACAGAATCACAGATTGAAGAATGGATCACGGACGCGCAACTTCATTTACATTTGCTGAACAAGAGCTGCTTCTTCAGCAATTTGAGGAAATGAAAGGCACAATACGCAAAAAAGGAAACACCAGTGCCGCAAAAAAGGAGAGGGAAAAAGCCTGGCAGACAATAGCCGAACGGCTTAATGCGTAAGTAGCCCAAACATGTAGAATTAATAAAGTGTACTCCACAGGAACTGTCAGAATTACAGTTAAAGGATGCGGAGCTGATGACTTTAAGTCCACTAATCAATAGGTGTTTTTGTGTTTTGTTTTGCTTTAATGTGGCCCATAGAAGTGCATGTTACTCAGGTTATGTAAAGTATAAATAAGTTCAAAGAAATGATCTACTCTCTGTCATCTATTGAATCTATTTATCCCATGTTGTGTTCTGTTTCATCCATCATCCTTCATAAAGAACAAACTTGTCTGGCCAGAAAAGGACCTGGCAACAGGTGAAAACCAAATATAAAAACATTCTGCAGTCTGGTGAGTTACTTTATTGTAGCCCAAATAGCAATTATCAAATGAAGTGATAGATTTGTTGTCTGCTGACAATGAATTTCTTTACGATTTTAGCGGTCAAGAAAAAAGCACACTGCGCTGGCACAGGGGGCGGCCCACCCACCCAGGACCTGACCCCAGCAGAGGAGCTGCTATCCCATACCCAGTCTGAAGTGCCAGTATGCAAGATTGTTATATGTTTATTATAGGTAGCAATAACCAAAACCAAAAACAGATGCAACATTTTTGGTTTCTCTGGATGTATGAATACTACACAAGACAAAATACCATCATGATGTATAGATGGCAGTATAGATGGCAGTTACCTTGTAGTCCTTTTTTCTCCTCTTTCATCATCATGTAGGATTTCTTTTAAATATCTGTATTGTACCTATTATCTTTTTGAACCTTTCAGTGTTGGTGTTGTATTAATAAGGAAAGCATTCCAAATAAACCGTCTGGCTTCTTACTTCCATTTCTCAAATATTGTCTTTTTATATGTGCTTTTGGTCTTTATATATAAACTGTGCTAATAAATAAAACTAAAAGTCAACCAGCAAATGAAATGACTACAGTTATAATATTTGGATGATGTAACATGTGTAGAAAAACCATGGACATTCTGTAAAACACACTCATTTCTCACAGTACTGACAGCAGAGCCACTACAGGATTAACCTGATCCTGGTTGTTAGCCTGGTCTGGAGCAGGCTAGCTGCAGAGACTAAATCACCATGGTTACTTGTCCGGGATAAACTTGGCCTGCTTTCGTGCAACCGACTTGAGGCTAAGTTTATCCAGGATAACCAATATTTCCAGGCTTAATCCCTTATCCTGGTTTTGTGCAATACCCCTCAGCAGGCAGAGATGGGAGATCATCACACTCAGCAAAAAATAAATAAATCTAAAAACAACACAACACACTGTAATGTTGCCTAAACACTGGCCAGTAGCACTACTTGAACATAAATTTTGCCCTCCTTTCCTTCTGGCCTGCAAATTTCTCAATGACTTTCTGGTTAAAGTCAGTCATCTCAGTCACCAGTCTCTTTTCCATTGACATCATGGCCAATGCATTCAGCCTCTCCTGGGTCATGGTGTTTCTGAGAAAAGTTTTAATTCTTTTCAAGGTTGAGAAGCACCTCTCAGCTTCCGCCGTGGTCATGGGTGTGGTGATGAGGATCTTTAGGAGGGTGACAGTCTCTGAAAAGACTTCTTCAAGATTATTCTCCATAAACAACTGGAATAGGTCCACAGCACCACGGCAGGCTTTGAACTCTTCCTTGCTGTAGATGAGACTGAGCTCTGTCTTCAGCTTGCTTCCACTGAGCATTGGGTAGGCCTTCAAGGTGTTGCTCAGTGCATCTTCAGGAAATGCCATCTTGTACTGTTCAAACCTGTCCCCCTGCAGCAAGGTGGCGCTGACAAGGTGGTTTGTGAAGGAGAAGTGTTCCCTGGTGTGCAAGTATGGTATCACAGACCTACAGAGAGAAAAAAAATAATAATAATAATAATATGCAGAGATGACAAAATGCCCATTTCACCTACATCACCTAAAGTTACCAACAGGCAACGGCTCTATTTCTAAATATGGAACTATTAAAGTCATTTTTACTGCCACTGTTACATTCTATGAACTCATAAAAAGAGTAGGAAAATATTAGCTAACTCCAAGGTCATTTATAGAGCCTTCTGCTGCCATCTGCTGGATAAAATGTGAATATGTGAATGCTGAAGATTATTGCTTAAGTCTTGTGAGATGTTAACCATTCTGCAGTGTATGTCCTTGATCTTTCCACTATCACATTTTTTGACATGGTCTTTACTTAAAACATTCAATCACTTCTACTAATAAATCACAGGTTAGTTTCACCAAGACAATATCCATTTTTACCTGTTAGGCTTTTAGCTCTAATTTTTTACTAGTTCAACTATTTGCAGTTACATTTCAAGCTTTTCGATTTAGTTCCTAATAAACATATTTCATCTACACAAAGTAAGAAAAAAGTTGGCAAACATCCTTCCACAAAGATTAAAATAAAAATACTACACTCCAGTGTAACATGGACTGTTACTGATTTCTACAACATAAACTCACCTCTGCTGCAATCCTTTCATGGTCCTCTGGACTGAGTGCCCGACGCCTCTTTGTTGGCTGAGAGCCACTGCTTTGCTCAACCACGGAATGGAGAGAATTTCTGCGAACGACAAAGAGAATTTATAATAATAATAAAAGAGACAGAGAGATAACAGTAAAAGAAAGTGAATAATAATAATGATCATATTAATAACAGGAATACAGCTACTACCTGATCTTTTGTATGTCCTGTTGGAACTGCTGGATGCACCCATTGATATGGACCGAATCTATGTTCTTCTTCTGGAGCTTGGCATAGAGGAGGTCCACATGTGGCATGATGTGGTGAAAAAGTTGCAGAAAGAACTTAAAATCCTGATTCTCCAGTAGCATAGCGAAGGCTCCTGCTTCTCTGACGATTTTGGGGTCAAAGTCACCTGAGTCTCTTATGCTTTCAAAACAGTGAATGAGGTCCTCTCTGTGCTCAAACGCGGTATTGATGGCACGGCTGTGAAAGTTCCATCTGACGTTGCTGGATGTTGGCAGTCTATGGGCCACTACTTTATCAAGAACACCTGTCCGCTTGGGTGATCTGGAAAAAAAGCTGGCAAATCCTCCAAGGTAAGAAAAAAAAATTCTCACCTTGGATATGTGAGAGGTGGCCTGTTGCAGGTTGAGCTGATGGGCATAGCAGTGGATGTAGTGGGCGTTTGGGTACACATCTTGTATTTTCCCCTGAACACCTGCAGTGGCACCTCTCATCACGCTGGCTCCATCATATGCCTGGCAGATGAGCTTACTTTTCTGATCCTCAGGAAGGATGGCAGCAAGACGCTCTTTTAGTGCTGTAGCAATGGACTCGGCTGTAGTTGACTGCAGAGGGATGAACTCAAAAAATCTTTCCTGCACGTTGTTTTTGTCATCAATGTAGCGCAGCACAAGCAGCCCAAGTTGGGTCTGTGTGGCAATATCCATTGTCTCATCTGCCTGGATTGATAAAAAATCACTACTCTGGGCTTCTTTGATGATGTGCTCACAGCAGACAACATACAGTCCAGTAGCTCGTTCTGCACAGTTTTTGAAGTTCCCTTAAACACAGTGGCGTTCTCAAGGTGCTCTTTCAATACTACATCAAGGGAGGCGACAAAATTCACCAACCCACGGAATATCCCGGGATTATCGGAGCTCTCACTCTCATCATGGCCACGCGAAGCCAACTCAAAGGCTCCACAGAATTTCACACAGTCTATTATTCTGGACAGGATGTGTCGATTTTTTGTCACCTGTTTGTTGTGCCTTCTAATGCCAATCCTGTAGCCTTCATCTAGCTGTTCAGCAATGCTAAGCCTGCCAAAAAAATGTAGCTTCATGCTATTGTCCAGATGGCTGCGGCTACTTTGGTGCCGTTTGCATTTTTCAGAGAGATGTTTTAGGTCTTGTACCCCCGTCTTTGTCCACAACGCTTCTGTGCTGACACTTTGAAATAGCAAACAGGGAAAGCAATAAAAGGCATTACTTACACCACATACAGCTAGCCAACTCCGTTTGTCGTAACAAGAGCGGGAGAAGCCCCGGGTGTAAGCTCGTCCTTGATCACTTGCCTGCTGCTGAATTTGTAAATCGGGTCGGTCTGGTCCAAGCTCCTTTATCTTCTTTTTTTCTTCCAGTGAACGCCTGGTGAAAGGGTGTTTTTGTAAGGAAATAACTGCATTTTCTTTGATTTCCGCGGTTCCACTTGAAGGCGCCATCTCCTGTCAGCTAGCTAGTGACAGTCGCGCATGCGCGCATCCGTAGCTCCGGGTGTGAACTTGACAGCTAGCGCGTCGAGAATTGTCCAATCACATTAGATAAAAAAAAAAAACAATACCAATTCGCTGCGAATAAAAGTGGGAGGGTCTGGGGCGCAGAGAGCTGCGTCCTGTGGAAAATCTGAAGCAACCAATTAGAGAGCAGCCTCAGGTCATCTGCTTGCCAAAAGTTGAAGGACTTGCATACACACTCATTTGGCCGGCGACCCTCACACAGGAAGTATATTTATTCACACACACAGATACAATTTGGAACCAATTTTAATGAATGCTGACAGGCGCTGACAGACTACCAGGCGCATTGTACGAGTAAACAATTTTTCGTTTACAATTATTTCGCATGATCAAATTAATTTAATTTATGTTTAACATGTTTAAGTAGACTTTCTTCTCTAGTTGGAGGGGCGCGGCGCCCCAGCGCCCCGCATTAATGAACCGCCACTGGTAGGAACACATGAAAGTTCAGGTCAAAATAAAAACATTTTAAAACGTTTTTATAGTACCAACATTTAGGCTATCAGTTTAATTGATTCAATTTCAATAAGAAAATATAGCCGCATGCGGCAATGACGAGGTCCAAGAATCTGGTGACCTCTAGGGTACATGCGTGTTGTAGACAGCAAATGTTGCACATGGCCTCAGAGTTGATACCTGCACAAGTGCACCAACTTTGGTTGAGATAGCACAAGGCGTTCATGAGTTATGGCTCATTTTGTCACATATGTGCCACACCCTACAATTGATTGGCCTATAGCGGCCAAACGATATGGAGTACAGGAAATCTTTTAATAGCTTTTAATCAGGGGAGGCCAGAGATCATGCACACCAAATCTGGAGATGATTGCCTCAACGGTCTAGGAGGAGTTTGCAAAAATAGGTTTTTGAGAAAATGCAAAATGGCGGAAAATCTAATATGGCGGGACTGGGCGGGGCCTATCACAATGATGTGGCTTTACCCAAGGAATACAGGAACAAAAGACTTTTGTTTCTATGATGTATAGTTACTGAGTTATGGGCATTTAAAATTTCAAATGTTGCTGTAGCGCCCCCTATGGGTGAAATGACAGCAAATTCAGGCTGGTATCTCAGAGTAGACATCTGCACATGTGTACCAAATTTGGTGCAGGTAGCATAATGCACTCATGAGTTATGGCAATTTTTGTAAAATAGACCCCGCCCACAACCGTTGACTGAACTTTGGAAGCTAATTAATTCAGAACGGTACGGAATATCACAAATCTTTTAATGATTTTTAATCATGGCCATCCAGAGATGATGCACACCAAATTTGGAGATGATTGCCTCAACGGTGTAGGAGAAATGGCGGAAAATCTAGTTAGATGGGAATGGGCGTGGCCTATCTGCATAGATGCATAATGATCCAGGGAATCCAGGAGAAGTGGAATTTTGATTCTGTGACTCACGGTTCAGAAGTTATGGACCAAAACGTGAAGTAGGCTGTTATAGCGCCACCATCAGGTGGATTGGTGTCATTTGGGTGAGATTTCCAACCTATGTGGAAAGTTTGGGTGCTGTGGGGCTTATGGTTTCTGAGGTCCAGATACTTTTAGGGCACGAGAAGAAGAAAAATAATAATAATCGGAACAATTACAATAGGGTTCCTCGCACTACGTACTTGGACCCCTAAATATAGCCGCAAGCAGAAATTGCGGGGTGCAAGCACAATTTGAAAATACAGACAGATAGACAAAACTTTACGTAAGGTAGAAGGACACACAAAACTGACATGAAGATCGGACATGCAGTATATAACCTGGGCCGGATTATCCATATATCGCATCGGGCTAGTGCCCGGGGCACCAGCCAATTTGCCTTGTTGGGGGGGGGGAATTATACTTTTATAAGCTTTGTCATATTTTCTTTATATATTAGGCCTACTTTCTGGGGGGATGCATACGTAGCCAAAATTAACCTTTGATACTAAAAAAAGAATATGCATAAAGAGAAATAATCGTGATTGGTGTGTGGTGTGGTGGGCTGGTCTGGACAAAAATCCAGGTCCATCCTATTGTCTCAATGTGCTTCTCCTTTCACCTTCTGTCACAGCAACTCACCTGAAGTGATTGTTTGCTACAGTTATTGAGCTTGCTTGGTGGTCTATAGGGCCTTGTCTGTGGTGCTGAAGTTGCATTAGATGTCTGTGTAATGATTTAGGCCTTTGGAAATTTATGGTGGAAACAAAGATTTAGCATGATGTCTTTGATATGAGCTGCATTCAAATTTAATACAGTATAGCGCTGTGTGTAAACCCTAAAATGGCATTTGTAGGCTCAAGTCAATCTTTGGTGTAAAGTAATTTGTTGGTCGGTACATTGTGTTACATTTGTCTGCAGTATGTGTGGTTGAGCCTGTATTGTTTCAGTTAATGTAAATTTATGATCTTTATTGGCATAGTAAATTTCACATTTTTGCGTGTCAAGTGCACAAGTAACACGCTGTGTTAATCCAGTCAAGCCCGTGACTTCTGTCAAGTTAATCTTTTCATTGCAACCACATTGTTGACGTTATTCACAACAACAAAACATTCCATTACTTGTTTTTGACAACTAACGACTTTGGAAAGGACAAGCCTGGACTTGAACCCACAACATAGCCTACCTTAATTAACGTATGGGTTAGGAGGACAACACTGTGGGATCACAGTCAGTTCTAGCTATAAACAGAGGGGGGCGGCTTCAGAATCGGGGGTAGGTACGAAAGATTTATCTCACTTCAGCTGACATGTCCTGAAAATTTCAGCTCTCTAGGACATACGGCTGATTTTTTAATGAATTTTTGAAGTTGTGACTTTAAGACCAATGAAGATTTGGTTATTATGCAATAAGCCACGGCCACTTTAATCAATTATGACCAAATTCTATGGATTGATTTGGACATCATCCTAGAACATGTGTAAAAAATTCCATAAAAATCTATGCAGTCAATTGTGAGATATGAACTTTTGCATTTGTAGCGCCCACTAGTGGTACAGCTCAAAATGCTTTTGTGGTGTGTTCAAGCAACACTATTGATAGTAAAAAGAAAGAAAGAAAGAAAGAAAGAATTCCAATAAATACAATAGGTTCCAGCACTATGTGCTTGGACCCCTAATAACTGAAGACGAATGAAATTTGGATTTATGAACACCTTTGGAAGAAATTGTTGTGGGTTGAGTGGAAAAAACAGACTCCTGATGATGATGATGATGATGATAGAACTGGAGCAGCAGAAGGTTTTAGCAGAATAATGTTCAGCTATAGTGATTCTGAACACCGACCACAAACTTCACATCCACTCTCCCCTCCTTTAACCAGTGCTGCCGAGGCACCGTGGAGCAAGGCATTAAACTGCTGCCTAGGGGCCACCAGGAGAACAGTCTAGTAAAGCCACACATCAAACTCATAAAATACATAAAAATAAGTAAAAAAAGAGGACAGCGTAAGGTAAAAGATAAGCATAGAGGATGAAAACAATATAACAGCGAAAACAATATTGGATAAAAGAAAGACAAAACATAACAGAAAAGAAAGTCTATATAAATGAGTTTTAAGAAGTGAAAAGAAACTGTAATGATCCATGTGAGGGATTCATTTCTGAAATATTTCAGCAATAGTTTTGAAAGAAGTCCAGGTGAACAACAGCCTCTCAGAGCGGATTCTTCCAAATAAACAAGGGATCAAATTCTACTTGATATGATTTGATTGATCTCTATTGCTGATCTGGCTCTGGACAGCTGGTTAACACTCAACACTGTCTCAAGTGTTAAATTAACTCTTCTGGTTGTGCACTAATGGAAACACTGGTGTAGTGTTGATTATTACACTCTAAGTTAAATGAACACTTTTGATTTTTAGAGATCATTTAATGGATTAAAACCAAAAATACCTTGTGAAAATACTCTGCTAGAAGTCCATTCAAAATTGTACCTAAGGAATTTCATGCACCAATTATCAAAAGTTGAAAGCAGGCCCACAGTGTGCAGATCATCTACATACAGGTTTATTTCAGTGCAAGGAATCGTTGACAGCCCACTCAGTTTGGGGTTCAACTGATTTTCTCCAAATCAATTTGTTGTTGGCAATTTAAACCACTAGATGTCAGCAGAGAGCCACTCTGCAGCCAGCAGGATGACAGAACGCTCCATTACATATCTTAAAGGATAAGGCTGGTGTTTTTTAATGCATTGCTTACCATCAAAAATTCCTATAAAAATAACAAAATCAGTAATGAATTTGTTTTGCCAACAAGTCTGGTCCATGTAGCCGGGTCCCAATGCAGCCATGTCCCAGCAGCCATAGAACTCCATTGTATTAAAAACATTAAAAACCGTCACAGAGCCATGCTGCTGCTCTGCAGCATATTTCATCATCACCATGCACCGGGCCGGACCACTTTTTCCTCAAACAACTTAATAAGCCGGCTGTAAACACGTTTGCGATTGACCAAGTTGTTGCGGTAAAAACCAAGAGCGGCCTCAGAAACTCAGGTACAAAATCATTTCCCAAGCTATGAGGCCTCTGATTGGACGAACAGATGAAAGCTATATATTACTCACCTTATGTAAACACCTTATGTAGATGATGCACCTCAGGTAGTTGCTGACAGTGTGGTTTTAAAAGATCTCTGCTGTATGTTTCTGTTATTCTTTACTCAACATAGTGATAAAAATCAACCAATAAAGGCTTTGTAGTTTCATCACCAGCTGCTGCCAGCCAGCTGAGTCTCATGATGGAGGAACAGTGTAGAAGTGTGTGTTAGTGAATAAAGTGTAATGTGTGTGAAGCAGCTGTCAGCAGAGAGCAGCTGAGTCAGCTTGTTGTGGTGTGGCTGTAGATCCATTCAGTAACGTTCTCAGTAAAAGTGAATAGTGTGATAAGGTGGATTTGGTTACTGTGACACAGTAAACTGTCTTTAGCCCTAGTCTCTACTCCAAAACATGAAGAGTTGGAGCTTGAGAAGAGTCAGCTCAGTTAACCTGAACAAACTGTTTGCTAGCTAACAAGCCAGCAGGCTCATTTAGCTCGTTTAATTGTCATTTAATTAATCTTGCAGCTTTGCATGGTTGTTCTACCAAGGACTATGTGTTTAGTAGATGCAACAACTCATGGACCTGGAACTAACTCACTCACTCACTCACTCAATCCACACACACTGAATCCGGATCCTTCACTCACCTCCTCTCTGCTACACTACTGAACTGTGTAGTCATCTACCGTGTTGTCATTTAGATTCTGGTATCAGTTGTGTCTTTGCTTGGTCTACCTGTGTTTGCTGTCATTGAATTTTTTTCACTGTGGTTATATTACTTCACATATTTTACAGTGCAAATAAACTAAATAAAATTAGACTAAATAACCTATTTCCTAGTAGCTGCTGAACAGAAAACCACAGACACTTTGACATACAGTCACATGTAATGTACAAAGAGGAAGGGGGCGTGCTTTATTTTGTGTGACTGATACAATTCAGTGTTAATCTCATATCGTCAAACTGTAGAATGGGGGGCACATCTCTACAATGGCTGCTCTGTAAGTAGAATCTGTGTGTGTGTGTGTGTGTGTGTGTGTGTGTGTGTGCACGCGTGCGTGCGTGCGTGTGTGTTTTCCCCATTTTTCAAAGATTAATTGGTAACCTTTTAAATTACAGGACATTAATTATGCAGTAATGCAGCCTGGAAATAAATAAGTAATTTCCAAAATGGATGTAACTAGTCATAGCATTAGAATGACTGAGTAGTGACTTAGGTGCATTACATGATATACATGCTATATACAAAAATGATCAAATACATCAACTCTAATATACAAGTAAAAAAGGCGCTTTTAGCAATATTTGTATTAGATAAGTGGAACTGCACAAATTTGAAAACTTAGACAGGAGAAGGTTGAACTATAAAGGAAGAAAGCTTCTGTGTGCTGTCTCCATTGATTTTAGTTCCACAGAAGGGAAGGACACTGATGACAGAAAGTGACGACACAATCTGTTTTATCATTAGGTTTTTATTTATTTACAAAGTAGAATACAATTAACAGAAAACAACAGAAACCCCAGAACAAGCCTCGCCTGCTGCTGCTTTAGAAAGTATAAACTATATATTATACTGTATAGGTTCTGGATGGTTCTGTTATTTATGATGGTTTCTGCCTGATGTCCCTTTGAGGCCGGCCAGGCTAGGCCCGCTCTGGGGTTTCTGTTGTTTTACTTGGATATTACTTAATTATTCCCAGTCATTACTGCATAATTAATGGACTGTAATTTAAATTGTTATCAATTATTTTTAGGACATTTCTGGTTTGTTGGACAGGAGTAAAGGATAATAGAGGAGCCAAACAACATTGTGAGCACATGCTCAACGTCCTCAGACAAGACAAAACAAGATTAACTTTATTGATCACCATGGGGAAATTGGGCAGCAAAAAATAAGCTATAGATAGTAAAATACAATAGATAACAAGACACAGCCCCATACTAGGTCAGTGCTGTTTCTCAGATCACAGGGGATTAGATGGTCAGTCGGTGAAGTCACATTTATGAAAGGCAAACATATCAAACCACTACCATCTTAAGGATGGAAGATAATACAAATCGTTTCCATGCACTACATCCCTGGGTCTCTGTTTTCTCAAGTCTAAAATGTCTAACTGCATGCAAAACCTCAAACCAACCAACCTTCATTTCTCTTTAGCGCTGACCACATTGCTGTGCTGCAGACCCACACAAGGTTGGTACACTTCTGCCATGACAGTCCCAAGCTGTTATGATGCTAATGTTTTGGATAGTTTTGGAATTTGGATAGGTTTGTTTCAGGAGTTTTAGTGGATGTGGAGGCAAGTACTCTGAATCTGAAGTTAAGCCTTAAAATATGAACTCTTTAGATGTTTATCAAAATAAGAAATGCTGTTTCAGTAGTTGTGTCCTTGTGGAGAATGTTCTTCCCAACTTCCCAACAGAACAAATTTCTCAAGAATGCAAGAGCAGAAAATATCCTTACAGGTTGAGATGGGCTTTGTGCTTGGCGTCACGCGATAAATAAAACACACAGGGGTGCATTTTTTTCTGCTCTGTACTATAAACTACACAGCTTCCTACTCATTCTGACTGGCCAAGTCAGCATCCAATGCATCCTCGGTTGACAAAAAAACTTTAAAAACTTAGTCTGAGAGTTTTTATATCAAGTTTTCTTCCATCCAGGAAAATAACAACCGCCACAAAATAAATAAACTGAACTGAAACTATCAAAGAGAAATCCTGGGGAAAAACACCAGAACAGACACGGCTGCCGCTAAACATGCTTGACCATGTTGAAGTGAGTTTGAAAAGAACCCTGTTATGGTGGCCATTTTGGGACATCCTCAGCCACCTTTGTCATTTGTAGACGTACTTTGTCAAATTTAGATTTTCAAGCTGACATTATCTAAACACAAAATCAATGAGATGGATCAGTAATGAAAATGATCAGGTCCCGGTCAAAACCAGCACAAACATTAACCGTAGCTGAAGACTTACAACATGGCCTCCAGAGGGGCAAGGCCCTCTTATCTTATCTTATCTTTACTTCCTAGGCAAAATACAGCTTGGGAAGTGAGTTTAGGGACTTGCGGTGATAACCCATACACAGAGGGTGTGTTAGGCTTTGTGTTTCAGACTTTCTTTGCAATGCTTAAGGGGTCATTTAGTTTTGTCAAAAATGTAAAGGATCATCACTAATTTGACCTTCCTGCTGCCCCTCCCCAGCTCCTCTGACTGTGAGTCCCAGTAGATCCCAGTTGTTTTATGGACAGTCTGTCTCTCTGAGCTGTGAGGAGGACGACAGCTCTGCTGGATGGACGGTGAGGAGGACGACGACCACAGAAACAATGTCTGAGTGTGGAGTTCACTGGGGAAAACCAAATTCTTCCTGCAGCATCAGTTACACAGTCCAAATGGACAGTGGAGTTTACTGGTGTGAGTCCAGAGAGGGAGCAACCAGCAACACCATCAACATCACTGTCACTGGTAAGATCATGCAGCATCTACACATTATGAATAACTAAATAACTCTGTATTCATTATCAATATCTATCTATCTATCTATCTATCTATCTATCTATCTATCTATCTATCTATCTATCTATCTATCTTTTCTGTGTCTATGTGAAAAAGGATTGGTTTTAAAAATGTGAAAATTAATCAAGATATTATGTCCAGCATGGTGCTGTGATCCTCCAGAGTCCACCAACAAGAGTATTGATGAAGCTGTCTGTAAATGGATTAAATCATGTAGTGTGTCTCTGTGTTCAGGTGGTGCTGTGATCCTGCAGAGTCCTGTCCTTCCTGTGATGGAGGGAGCTGCTGTGACTCTGAACTGTACAACCAAGACTCCCTCCAACCTCCCAGCTGATTTCTATAAAGATGGCTCCCTCATCAGGACCGAGTCTACAGGACAGATGACCATCCACCATGTTTCCAAGTCTGATGAAGGCCTCTACAAGTGTCACATCTCTGGTCCTGGAGAGTCTCCACCCAGCTGGCTGGCTGTGAGAGGTGAGGATATCAGAGTTCATTCTTCTACTACGTTTTCTTTCCTATATTCATGTTATGGGGTTTCTGCACTCATAAGGGTCGCAGAAGACTGTGTGAAAACAATCATCTTTAGGTCTGCAACTAACGATTATTTTCATTGTCAATTAATCTGTCGATTATTTTCTCAATTAATCGACTAGTTGTTTGGTCTATAAAATGTCAGAAAATGGTGAAAAATGTGGATCAGTGTTTCCCAAAGCCCAAGATGACGTCCTCAAATGTCTTGTTTTGTCCACAGCCCAAAGATATTCAGTTTACTGTCATAGAGGAGGAAAGAAACCAGAAAATATTCACATTTAAGAAGCTGGAATCAGAGAATTTTGACTTATTTTTCTTAAAAAATTACTCAAACCGATTAATTGATTATCAAAATAGTTGCCGATTAATTTAATAGTTGA